>NW_007735429.1:16389-61182 GCF_000696425.1 Galeopterus variegatus | reverse complement strand
GGAGCGCCGCCACACTCCCAAGCAGCGCACTATAGCAGTGCGCCACTGGGCCGGCCCCATACATTTCAATTTTTTAGTGTATTCACAAGATTGTGCAGATATCACCATAACATAATTTTAGGGCATTTTTGTTGCCCATTGAAGAAACCCTGTACCCATTAGCTGTTACTCCCTATTCCCCTCATCCTTCCCCACCCTGAGGACCTACTTTTTGTTTCCATAGATTTACCTGTTCTGGACATTTCATTTAAATGGAATGAGTCCTTTGTGAGTAGCTTCTTTAACATAGCACAATATTTCAAGTTTCCTCCATGTTGTAGAAAGTATAGATGTTTCATGTCTTTTTATTGCCAAATAATACTCCATTGTGTGACTGTACCCCAGTTTATTTATTCATTCATCCGTTGACAGACAATTGGCTTGTTTTTACTTTTTGGCTATTGTGAGTAATGCTGCTGTGAACATTTGTACACAATAAAAACAAATAGCATTCTAAAATTCAAAATAAAATAAAATATGTTTCTGTTGTTTTAAGCCACTCTGTGGTAATTTGTTAAGGCAGGTCTAGGAAACTAATAAAGGTACCTTCTTACAATTTAGTTTTCAATTCTAAGATGATTTTTCTTTTTCTTCTATTTCCTTGCTGAGTTCAAACAGCTTTCTTTTAATTTCTTCTTGTTTTTTCCAATCCACTTATGTTTTAATTTCTGATAAAGGTAGTTTTTCCTATTTCCAAATACTTATTTGAGGTTATTTAATTGAGTCTGGAGAGTTATGTTGCAGTTTTCTTCTCCTTCGTGGTTGTTCTTTTGTTCTCATCTCCCTTGTAGCAGGGGAGGGTTTTCACCCCTTGATGTGTATTTTGTCTCTGTCTTTCTTTTTTTCTTTAAGTAACATTGCACAGATTTATTCCATTTTCTTCCATTCTTTTTGTGGATTTGGGATGATTTGCAAGATTCTTAGTTTAATGGTGCCCTCTTCTGTCAATGTGGCAAAATTACAACTGCTTTTTTTGGAATAATTATTATTTTTTAATTGAAACATAATTGATTGTACATATCTGTGGGGTACAGCATTGAATATTAATACCTGTGATGCTTCTTTAATGATTATGTTTTGGTGGTTGGGGGAAGGATTGTGTGTCCTCTGTGAAATCCAAACCTGTCATATACACTAAAGAATATAAAGCTCTATCTTAAGGCCCTCACATTTCAAATTCAATGTGGTTGAAACATATTGTCTCGCAAGGAAGAGCTTCCAAAAGCACACAGTACTCTTGCATTACCCCAAAATGATAACTTCTCCTTTCCTTATATGAGATGCTTTCTCGGAATCATCCCCACTTTCACTCCACTCTCTCTCCTCCCATGCACCCTCTCTCTAGGGAAACCATTGTTTTGGTATGTCTCACAAAGTACAAAGGTGTAAATGAAGAAAGAAGCAGTGTGGGGGGGAAAGGAACAGAATTTACAGAGGGGAAAGGCAAAGGGAATTCCTGAGATGAAAACAAAATGGAGTTCTAGGAAAATACTTGTTTAATGTAGGATTAGAGATCACAAGCTCAGGAGAGATATCCCCCCAACAGATCCTCCTCAAAAGATGAAGCTGATAGAATATATAACATTTATAAATAAATGTACTGAGAAAAGATTTACAACTCTGTCAGAGTTTGGGGATAAATTGGGGATATTACGAAAGAATGCTAAGCAAACAAAACTTTTTTAAAAACATCCTACCAAGTCATAACGTTGGGCAGGCCTAGCAGCAATCCATCATGTAATAGCAGCGGTGTATTCTGGATGCAGCTGCAGCAGACACAGAGGCGGATATTACGAAAGAATGCTAAGCAAACAAAACTTTTTTAAAAACATCCTACCAAGTCATAATGTTGGGCAGGCCTAGCAGCAATCCATCATGTAATAGCAGCGGTGTATTCTGGATGCAGCTGCAGCAGACACAGAGGTACAGTAATCTGCATGAACAGGTGGGTGGCCCAGATCGCCATCACTTATCACCAATGCAGTGATACTCCTCCTGTGCTAACACCTTTGGTCTCATGGGGGATTTTCCTTTGACCAGCTGACAGAGGAGGAAAATCACTAGGCCTGATTCATGGATTACTTATTATGTAGGTATGAGCCAAAATCGACCATTACTGGATTATATCCCCACTCGGGGGTGACCCTGAAAGACGGTGATGAGGGAAATTCTTTAAGTGGAGATAGTTTGGACATTTCATCTGGTCATCCGGTCAAGTGACCTGTGGTTATGATATTATATATAGACTCATGGACAGTAGTGAATGGCTTGGCTGACTGGTCAGGGGACTTGAAGGAAAAAGATTGGAAAATTGGGAATAAATAGTCTGGAGATAAAGCATGTGGATGAACCCATGGGAGTGGTCTCAAAGTATGAGCATCTTTGTATCATGTAGTTAATTCCCACCTGTGAGCATTCACCCAGAAGAGGCATTAAACCAACTGGACAGAGTGGCTCTTCCAAAAGATGTCAGCTCATCTTGGTTCTTGGTCATCCCGATGTTTGTGCAATACGCCCATGAACAGAGAAGCCATAATGGCAGAGATGAAGACACTATACATGGGCCCATAGACTCCCTCTTTCCAAGGCAGATCTAACCACTGGCATTGCTGAATGTCTGAGCTATCAGAAACAAACCAACACTGAGTCCCAAATATGGTACCTGCCCTTGGATAGAACAACCAGTAACTCGGCAGGAAGTTGATTACATTGGACTCTGTCCACTCGGGAAATGAAAACATTTCTTTCTGATTGGGATTATCATGTATTCCAGGAAAGGGTTTGCTTTTCTTTCCCATGGGCCTCAGACAGCATCACTTTTCAAAGAGGGCTCACAGAGCATCTGATTTACCAGCATGCATACTGCATAACAATGCCTTGGTGTGTGGTCATGGGCACAAGACTGCAGGATCCACTAGTCCCACCACATACTGTATCATAGACTTAGACCAGAGTTAAAATCAGAGTTGAGGTGCCCTTTTGGAGGTGATACCCTGTGAGGTTGGGATCCTATGTTGTCAATAGATAGAATATATGATTCTGGAATTTAAGCGGTGGGAATAGGAAGTGGCTTTACATACCATCACTCCACTTGGGGAATTTATACTTCTTGTCTCCCCAAACTCAGGATCTGTGGGTCCAAAGTCCTGTTTCCCAGAGAAGGTATACTTACACCAGGAGACACATTCTAAATGATTACTATTAGTAGACTAAAAAACACAGAAATGAGTTATCAAACTAGCAGGGGAATTGACCCTGATTATCATGAGGAAATAAAACTGTGCTACATAATGAAGGTAGGGAGGAATATCTTCAGTACTCTAGTGGTTCACTGGGACATTTCTTGGTACTCCTATAGCCAACATTAAATGTGAATGGGTAGTTATAGCAACCATGGCCTGATAAAAGCATGGTAACCAGTGGCTCAGACCTCTTAGGATTGAAAGTCTGCATCCTCTCACCAAGAAAGTCACCTAAACTAGCAGAATGGCGGTAGCCAAGGGCAAGGGGAATCTAGCAAGAGGAATAATGTGACAAATGTTAGATACAATTTCAGGACCAACTGCAGTAGTGAGTTCTAAAAGCAGATGGTGCAAAGGGATAGCTGGCAGGACTAGAGATTCTTTATTCAGAGGGTTTAAAAAGTGTCTTAGGTCTGGACTAGAGAATCTGTCATAAATGAAAGTTGTTGAGTTAGGCAATAGTAAAAACTTCAATATAAGGACTCTTGTGTAGTGGGCTGGCCAGGTTGGTGTCCTTCCAGCTGGTAAATGTGAAATACTGCTATGTGGCTTCTGAAGGAATTTACCATGGTCTGGAGAGAAATAACTCACATAAGTGAAACTGATGGGGGAAAAAAAATGGAGATTACTAACCTCTGGCTAAGTGCAGCAGACAGTGAGGTCAGCATTGTTACCACAGGCCAAACCACTAACTCCTTTCTCCTGTTGAGCACTGCCTGGGGTAGTATAACCTACCTCTGTTGGATTATTTTATTGGAAAAGTGGCTACTCAGGTTTCTCTGTAGTTTTGCTTTCTGCTAGAGCTCTCAATTAAATACTATTTTATTACTCAGTGCTTCCCAGACCACACACTCTCCTTGTGCAATATGTTCCAAGAATGGGATGTTTCACATTTAGAAAAGAGGTATTCATAAAGAGTGCTAGCAGACCTTTCTCTTTTGATCTTCTTCCACAGAGATTTGTGAAGTTGTCACAGCCTTTGTCTGAACCTGAGGTGCAAAATTTAACAGATTTTCAGCCATTTTCAGAACAATATGCATGTGCCTAAAGACGGTCCTTTTTCATTCACGTAACCAGGCCTCCAGTATACCTTTGCCAAGTGGTTGTCAGAGCTTCCTGATGAAGAACTTTATGTAACTTTTCCAACCTGTTTTAAGGCTCCTTCAGTCTTTCTTTGGCAAGAGGTTAAAGCAAATATCTGAGAAAGCACCAGTGAGAGCTTTGGGTAATGCCAGGACTCTGTTTACTCAGCTGGCCAGGCCCACCTGTGGGCTTCCACAGAGAAGAGGCATGCCCATGAGAGACAAACACAACACCTCATCACCATGGAAAGACAGATCAGAGCTCATGTCTGGAAAGAATGGGTCACTTTTGTAACTGAAAATGCACTTATTCAAAGCAACCACACTACTCTGTGGCTCCTGCTCTCATCCTGCCCCCTCCCCTGCTGGTGCACGTTTATGTACATGCACATACATACCCCATGTAGGACTTCTCTGTCAGGGGCCATTTTTGCTGCCCAAGGTCTTGCTTTGACCTTGGCCCTTTAGTTGGAGATCCAGTTCCCTCAAATGTCTACCCAAATAGGACTGAGAGGCATTGATCTGAAGTGGACCTGTATTCATGACAGCCAGCATCTTCCTCCTTCTCTCTGTGTCTTCTATGAGTGCTAATGCCAGGCACCAGCCATTCTTGCTGCCTCTCCTTACCACCATATTGGCTGCTATTGCATGCCACACTGATATTTCAATATCCTATAGATATTTCAGGGAATATGAACTTACAGAGTCTTCTCATATTTTCACTACAGTTTTTCTCTTCCTACTCGACAGGACAGGGCCACAGAGTAATCAGTATCCCTATCCCTTCCAATTCTGGCCCCTTGAACTTGAACCAGGCCGGTTCACCTCAGCTCTGCCTCCTCCCCTATGGATGAAGCCCCAATTAGGAGGCTCCTTATTGATGAGGCAAATAAAGGCCTATAGGATCCCTATTTCCTGTCTCTAAGACAGAGCCAAATGGTTGAATGAACCCAGATTCTGCTTAAGTAAAACTCCTGTAAAAAATTTATTCATTTCAATTTTTAATAAAGAGATACTTCAATTTCTGGCCAAGACAGAGTAAAAGAGATTTACTCTCCTGCATGAAACAACTAAAGAAACAGGAAAAAATGTAAAGCAACAGTTTTGAAGATATTGGAAATCAGGTAACAAAGAACAGTGATCCCTGAGATACAAGAAACAAACAAACTTAAAAGTGATATCTAAAGGGAACCAATGGTTTCCAGTAAGCTTAATCATATCCTAGAACAAAGCTCAAGATATTTATCAGAATACAAAAATATCTAGTATCCAAAATGTAAATATTTATAATACCTGGCATCCAATCAAAAATTACCAGGCATGCAAAGAAGCAGAAAAATGTTATCATAATGAGGAGAAAAATCAATTAAAACTGACCCAGAAATGACACATTTGATATAATTGGTAGACAATGACATTAAAACAGTTGATAAAACTGCATTTTATGTATTCAAGAAGCTAAAAGAAAGAGGAAAACTACAATATGTCAAATAAAAAATGTCTGGAATTAGTGGCAGATTTGACATTGTGGAAGAAAAGATTAGTGAACTTAAAGACATAACAGTGGAAACTAGCCAAAATGTAGCAGAATTACCCAAAATTATTTTTAAATAATTTTAAAAAATGGAAAAAGGATCAATGAGCTATGGGGCATTAAGCAATCTAACATATATGTTGTTAGATTCTGCAAAGGAAAGAAGAGAGAGGTGGAGTAAGATGATCTTCAAGGAGTAAATGGTCAAAAATTCTCCAAATCTGATTAAAACTATAAACACACAGACCCAAGAAGCTCAAGTAACCCTAAGCAGAAGAAACACAAAGAAAACTATACTACAGCATATCATAACCACATCACTTAAAACCATTGATAAAGACAAAAATCTTCAAAGTTATGAAAGAAAAACAGACACATTGAGAGTGATGTCAGGAAGATGGCAGAATAGAAAGTCTCAGCACCCCCCTTGCCCCCATCCCCCAGCACACACAGAAATCCAACTGGCAACCACCCACAGACAAAAATACCCTCATGCATATCCCAGAATGCGGGAGTGAGATTGAGACACTCCTTTAGACTGCAGATCTGAGTGCAGCCTGCATCCAAAGGGTAGGAGGGGCAGTTTCACTTTAACCATGTCACCCCTCCCCCAAGCTGGCACAGCACCACACACAGAGGATTCCCCCAGATCCATGGTTGTTACAGAGGGAGGAAAGAATTGGAAGCAAACATGCAGTTTCCCACTATTCTGAGACCCTTCACAGAAGGCACTCTCTTGCTTTGCATTGGGATTATTAAGGGTATCTGCATAGCTAGACCACCTGGGATCAGTTGGAGACAAACAATGGGGGTGGGGCATACAGTAACCAGTAGAGGTGTTTGAATAAAACTCTTCAAATTTCTTGCAGCCACCAGAGCCCCAATCAGAAGAGCACCAGCAGAGGATCCATCTGCATGGGTCCCTTCAAGGTAGCCTTGCCATCAAGGGCTGGATTGCAGGCATGGCTTCAATGACACAAACCACAATGTGAAAGTTAAAGAGGTTTTTATTACTTACAGATCCTCAAGTTCAGCAGGGCGACCAGAAAGGGGCACACAGCAGTCCTCCGTCTCAGGTCTCATGGAGCAACAGCAACCATGCACACATAGGAGAGTGCTTCCTCTATTTAAGGGCCAACTTAGGTGGGGTGTACTAATTTCATGAGGTCACTTTCTGTTGGGTACTTCAAACAACACTGGTGGGAAGGGCAGTTGAGCAACTTGGCAAAGCTAGGGTTAAAACAGGCCTCTGCAGAGCAGCTTTTTGTTTATCCTGGTCGGCCTCACTCAAACCTACATGGCAATCAACTATGGCTTCTTCATTACTCCTAAGACAACAGGGATCTTGGGAGTTGCTCTGTATTCAGGCCAGCAGACACAGACCACCAGAGAGGCTAGCCAACAGCATCACTCTGCAGAAAGCACAGTCAATGGGTCTCTCAGGCTTAAATCCCCAGCCAGCTTCCACACTCAGCTCTGCTACTCTACCTGAAATTTTTGTAGGCTGGGAAAGAGGGGCAGGTCAGTGTTTACCCACAAAGGGAGCATTTTTCCATACCTGTTCCCAGCTATCAAGCTACGACACAGACAAGCCCAGGTGTGTTCTCTAACCCTTCCACAGGCTGGAAAATAGAGGCAGGGTAGTCATTAGCTGTGGAGAGAGCATCTGGCCCTGTCCAGGCCCAGCAGCAAAGTGGTTAATACACCAAGCCTCAGTGCTCTGTTTAAGGCTACCCCAGGAAGAGAGGCAATCACATGTCCATGTCCAGGCATATCTGTGGAGTATAGACTCCAGCCCTGCCCTTACTGAGTAATTGAATAGTAATCCTAGAGTCCTCACTCAGCCTTGGAGCCCAGCATGTGGTCCTGTCCAACTACAGATCCCAAACTGCATTACTGGCCAGCCAAGAAAGACAACCTACAAAACTGCCCAATCAGAGGCAATAAACAGAGTCCAGCCAGCAGCTCTTCCTTACTGCAAAGTGTAGCCAGTGGTATCACCAGACCATGGAATATAGCCAACAGTAGACCTCAACCCCAGAGCACCGTTAACAGCTCAACCCAAGCAGAGAACGTAAAAACAAGGTCTATGTCTTGGGGGTTGCTACCAACTAATCCAACCAGAATCAGCCCTAGACTAAACAGTAATGTCAACCACCAAAGAGCACCAGCAAAGAGGGGTGGCCATTTTCTAAAGTTCACAGGCACCAATACAAAGATTTAGCAATTATGAAAAATCAGGAAAATATGATACCATCAAAAGAAATTAATAAAGCTTCTATAATGGACCCTGAAGAAATGACTAACAAAGAATTCTGAATAATTCACTTAAAGAAGTTCAGGAAACTACAAGAAAACATAGATTGAAAATTAAATGAAATCTGAAAAATAATTCATGAACAAAATGAGAAATTTGAAAAACAATTTTAAAAATAGCAATCCTAGAGATGAAAATACAATAACTGAACTAAATAATTCAATAGAAAGCCTTAATAGTATATTTGATCAAGCATAAGAAAGAATCAATGAACTTAAAAGATATGATATTTAAAATTATCCAGAGGAGCAAAAAGAAAAAAAAAAATCCAATGGAAGAGGTTGAGGAAGGCCCATGGGAATTATGGGACACCATCAAGAGAATTAATATGTGCATAATAGGAGTTCCTGAAGGAAAAGAAAGAGAAAAAGGATCCAAAAGCATATTTAAGGTATTAATGGATGAAGATTTCCCAAATCTGGGGGAAGATGATAACATTCAGGTACAGGAAGCTTGGACATCTCCAATTAAATTCAACCCAAAGAAGAATTCACCAATCTAACTAAATATCTTAATTATCTTCATGAGATAATTAAGATTACCTTAAAAATTAAATACAAAGAAAGAATACTGAAAGCAGCAATAAATAAGAAACACATCACATTCAAGGGAGCCACCATACAACTATCAGTGGATTTCTCAGCAGAAACCCCTCAGGCCAGGAGAGAGTGGGATGGTATATTCAAGGTGCTTAAGGAAAAACTTCTAACCAATAATACTTTACCCAGCAAAGCTGCCCTTCAAAAATGAGGGAGAAATAAGAACTTTCCCAAACAAAAGCTAATGGAGTTCATCACCACTAAGCCTGCTGTGCAGAAATTGTTAGAGAGTTCTTAAAGTTGAAACAAAAAGCTGCAAACTAATAACTTAAAACATATGAAAATAAAACACTCAATATTATAACTAATAGGGAGTCATATGAAAATACTCTAAAACTTTAAGGATGGTTTATAAAGCAATTTATCTCTATTATGAGGGTTTAAGAGAAAAACCTATTAAAAATAACTGCGACTCCAATAAATTGTTAAGGAACGCAAATTACAAAGAAAAAATAAATTTGACACTAAAAGCATAAAAGGTGGAATGAGGGTTTAAGAGAAAAACCTATTAAAAATAACTGCGACTCCAATAAATTGTTAAGGAACACAAATTACAAAGAAAAAATAAATTTGACACTAAAAGCATAAAAGGTGGGGTCAGAAAGAGTAAAACTGTAGAGTTTCTGGATGCGATTAAATTTTTATTACCTTAAAATTTCATACTTTAAGATGTTTTACATTAGCCTCATGGTAACCACAAAACAAAAACCTATAGTAAATTCATAAAATATAAGAAGAAAGCGTTCAAAGCAGACCACCACAGAAAACCATGAAAACACAAGGGATGGCAGCAAGAGAGGAAGAAAGAAACAAAGGAACTACAAAACAACCAGAAAACAAATTACAAAATGGCAGTTTCAAGTCTTTACCTTGAAATGGATTAAATTCTCCAATCAAAAGACAAAGAATGGTTGAATGAATTTTTTTAAAAAAAAAAGATCCAACCATACACTGCCTATAACAGACTCACTTCACTGATCTTCACTGATAAGGACACTCATAGATTGAAAGTGAAGGGATGGAAAAAGATACTCTGTGCAAATGGAAACCAAAAGAGAGTAGAGGTAGCTATATTTATGTTAGATAAAATAGACTTCAAGTAAAAAACTATAAAAAGAGACAAAGAAGGTCATTATATAATGATAAAGGAGTCAAGTCTTCAAGAGGAAATAACAATTGTAAACATGCACACAACATTAGAGCACCTAAATACATAAAGCAATTATTAAATGATCTGAAGAGAGAGATGGATTGCAATACAAAACAGTAGGGTACCTCAATACTCAACTTTCAGCAATAAACAGATCATCTGGACAGAAAATCAATAAGGAAACACTGGATTTGAATTATACTTTAGACCAAATAAACCTAAGAGACATATTCAGAGCATTCAATCCAACAGCAACAAAATAAACTTTCTTCTCAAGTGCATACAGAACATTCTCCAGAAAAGATCAAATGTTAGGCAAAACAAGTACTGACAAATTTAAGAGGATTGGAATCATATCAAGGGGCTGGCCAGTTAGTTCAGCTGGTTATAGTGCAACCTTGCAAGGTCACAAGTTTGGATCCCTGTATGGGCCAACTGACAGAAATATATAGAGGAAGAAAGAAATTATATCAAGTATCTTTTTTAATCACAGTGGAATAAAACTAGGAAGCAATAACAGGAGAAAATACATAAATATGGAAAATACATAAATATGCAGAAATTAAACAACATGCTCCTAAACAACCAAAGAGTCACAGAAGAAATCACAAAAAAAAGTAAAAATTAAAAAAGACCTAGAGACAAAAATGGAAACACAACATAACAAAATTTATGAGATGTAGCAAAAGCAGTCCTAAGAGGAAAATTTATAGCAATGAACATCTATGTCAAAAAAGAAAAAAGATCCCAAATGATCTAATGTTACACCTGAAATAATTATAAAAAGAACAAATTAATCCCAAAGTTAGCAGAAGGAAGGAAATAACAAATCAAGTAGATTGCTTTGGGTAGTATGGACATTTTAACGATATCAATTCTTCAATCCATGAGCATGGGATATCTTTCCAGATTCAAAAAAAATTCCTATCAAAATTGTAATGTCATTTTTCACAGAAATAGTAAAAACAATCCTTAAATTCATATTAAGCCACAAAAGACTACAAATAACCCAAAACAATTCTGAGCAAAAAGAACAAAGCTGGAGGCATCACACCACCTTACTTGAGAATATATTATAAAGCAAGTGTAATCAAAGCGGCATAGTACTGGCATAGAAACAGATTCATCAACCAATGAAACAGGATAGAAAGCACAGAAATAAGCCCACCTGTTTAGAGTTGATTGATTTTTGAAAAAAGGTGCCAAGAACACACAAAGGAGAAAGAACAGTCTGTTCAATAAATGACGCTGGGGAAACTGGTTATTTACCTACAGAAGAATAAAGTTAGTCCCTTATCTTAGGCTATATACAAAATCAACTCAGAGTGGATCAAAGACTTAAACATAATACCTGAAAATGTAAACCTACTAGAAGAAAACATAGGAGAAAAGCTTTACAACATTGGTCTGGGTAAGGAATTTTTGGATATAACCCCAGAAGCTCAGGCAACAAAAGTAAAAGTAGACAAATGAGACTGCATCAAACTAAAAAGCTTCTGGGCAGCGAAAGAAACAATTGACAAAATGAAGAGACAACCCACAGAGTGGGAAAAATATTTGCAAACCATACATCTGATAAAGGGTTAGTATCCAAAGTATATAAAGAACTGAATTCAAAAGCAAGAGAACAAATAACCCAATTAAAAATGGGCAAAGAATCTGAACAGACACTTCTTAAAAGAAGACATACAAATGGTCAACAGGTTAATGGAAAAAATGCTCACCAATGCTAATCATTAAAGAAACATAACTTAAAACCACAATGAGCTATCACCTTACACCTGTTAAAATGGCTTTTACCAAAAAGATGAAAGACAACAAACGTTTGCAAAGATGCAGAGAAAAGAGAACCATGTACACTGTTAGTGGGAGTGTAAATTAGTACAGCCATTATGGAAAGTGGTATAAAGGTTCTTCAAAAAATTAAAAACAAAACTACCACACAAGTGTACTTCAAAAAGTTCAAGGAAAAATAGAATTAAAAGATAATACAAATCTTTCCATGAACTTTTTGAATTACCCTCATATGATCCAGCAATCCCACTTCTGGGAATATATCCAAAGGAACTGAAATCAATGTGTCAAAGAGATATCTGCACTTCCATGTTTATTGCAGCAATATTTACAATAGCCAAGATATGGAATCAACCTAAGTGTCCATCAACAAATGAATGGGTAAAGAAAATGTGGTATATATACACAATGAAATCTTAAAAAAGGAAAAGATTCTGTCATTTGGGACAGCACAGATGAATCTAGAGGACATTATCCTAAGTGAAATAAGCGAGGCATAGAAAGACAAATACAGCATTATCTCACTTATTTGTGGAGACATTGAAAAGTTGAATTTATAGTAGAAAGTAGGGGATAGGGAGTGGGGAAGGAAATGGGAAGTTACTGGTCAAAGGGTACAAAGTTTCAACTAGACATGAGGAATAAGTTCTTCATACCTGGATGACTCTAGTTAACAATAATGTGTTGTATATTTCAAAACAACTAAGAGAGTAAATTTCAAATGCATCACTACAAAAAATGTCAAGTCAGATGATGGATATGTTAATTAACTTGATTTAATCACTCCACATTATATACATATATCACAACATCAGATTGTACTTCATAAATGTAACTATGATTTGTCAATTAAAAATAATAAATTAATAAATAAATACAAAAGAAAAAAGACATATTGCATACAGAGGAACGAAGAAAAGGATAACAGATTTTTCATCAGAAACAATGCAGGAAGAAACTATCTTTTTTCACAGATGACATGACTGCCTATGTAAAAATATCCCAAAGATTTTACAAAAAATACAAAACCAATACAATTGTATTTCTATATACTTGCAACAAAGATTCAGAAAATAAAAATTTAAAAACCATTTACAACAGCATCAAAAACATGAAATATTTAGGGATAAAGTGACAAAGATGTGGAAGTCTCATATACTGAAAACTACAGAGCATTTCTGAAGAATGATTGGATATCCATATGCAAAAAATGAACTTTGATCTATACATTGTACCAATACAAAAAATTAACTCAAAATGGATTATAAACCTAAATGTAATACCTAAAACTATAAAACTTTTAGAAGAAAATACACAAGATCTTTATAACCTGGATTAGGCAAAAATGTCTTAGCTATGACACCAAAAACATGATCTATAAAAGAATAAATTGATAAATTGAACTTCATGAAAATTTAAAACTTCTGCTCTTCAGAGACACTATTAAGAGAATGAAAAAAAAAAACACACAGATTGAGAGAATATAGTTACAAATCAGAAATCCTGATAAAAGACTTTTATTCAGAACATATATAAACAATTTTTAGAACTCAATATTGTGACAATAAACAACCATTGTCCTTTAAAAAATGGACAAATTATTTTAAAAGATTCTTTATCAAAGAAAATAGACACATGAAAAGTAACAAAAAGATAAGAACATTATTTGTCATTAGGGAAATGCAAATTAAAACCAAAATAAGATAACTCTACATGCCTATTATAATGTCTAAAAAAGACTCACTATACTAACTGTTAGCAAGCATGTGGCAGAATTAGACCATTTTTACAACATTGATGGGAATGTAAAATAGTATAAACGCTTTAGGAAACAACATGGCAGTTTCTTCAAAAGTTAACTATATGCCTATCTTATGGCCCAACTATTCCCATTTTCTTAGTAGTCACCTAAGCAAAATGAAAGACTTGTGTATAAATGGTCACAGCAGCTTTATTTATGATAGCCCCAAACTGGAAACGACCCAAATGTTTATGCTCAGAGATAACTATTATACAAATATGCTATATCCATAAAATGAAATACTTCTCAGCCATAAAAAGGATTAAACTGTTAATAAACACATCATGGATGACTCTCAAAATAATTATGCTAAGCAAAAGCCGCCAGACAAAAAACAGCATGTGATGGCTTTGTAATGTGTCAACTTAGCTAGTCTGTAGTACATGTCCAAGAATTCCCTTTTCTGTATGTTTCCTATTAGGGTGGGCCACAAAGGAGAGGTTCTTGATATTTTACAGGGTGTAAGGAAGGTAGCAGCCATTCCATAGTTGACACATGTTGTTGCTGGTCTGCTGACTTGCTTCACTGGCATGAAGCAGCATCTGGGCTTGCAGTTGTCCTACCATCCCTGGGTTCTACAGTTTTTCTGGCTTTTAGACTAGGTACGTGTTTAGCTCTGTGACAAAGGGCACTGGCTTCCACAGGATAATCTCATCACCAGCATCAAAGACAACAAGAATGGACAAGTTTCCGTCTGCTCTTGTGGGGTTCCAGCTCATGCAGATTCATTCCAGTCTGCTCGTAATTTTCTTTTCTTGACTTTCTGCCCTGTGGACTTCACACTCCAGCATCAGACATGGAGACAGAGAGTTACAGAGACTGCTTACCCAGCCTCCACAAGTATATAAGCCAATTTCCTATAACAAATTTTTAAAATACATATGTATATATTCCACCCCCCCCCCACCTTTGATTGAACCCTGTCTGATACAGATGCAGGGCTCGTACCATATGGTTCTATCAATATAAAATTTTAGAAAATGAAACTAATCTGTACTGCAGAAAACAGAAAGTGCCTCACTCAGTGGAGGGATGGGAAGAAGGGATTACCAAGAGGAATAAAGAAACAACTTTAGTGGGTGATGGGTATGTTCACTATCTTGATTATGGTGGTAGTTTCACAGTCCTATACAGAAGCCAAAATTTATCAGATTGTACACTTCAATTATGTGCAGTTTACTTTATGTCAATGCTGCTAATTTTATTGTCAATTCAGAAAAGAATTGGCCTACCCCCAACACCAGTTTCCTAGGTTAAGCTGCCTGAAAATGAAATTCTAGGAGTCTTCGGGCTTTATTGCTCCACTTTCACTGTGTAGAGGAAGTGGTAGAAAATATATTTCGTAACAGGAACCACTTTTAAACCACCCTTAAGAAAGACATGGCAGATTTCAACCTGGAAGGAAATGTAACAAAATGTGTTTTTCTTTTATTGTCTGTACATTTGTATTTTTCTACACTGAACATGAAATAAATGTGTAATTAAAATAAAAAAAGAACACATGGCACATTTTCTGGGTGTATTATTCTCTTTTTCACTTAAAGTTCCTTTTTATTTATTTAAAGAAGTAAAGAATTTTACGGGATAAAGTTTATAGAGTAAATAGCTATTGTGTATCACAGAAGAATCTACAAAGGGTCTACAAAGATATGAGACTATAACGGAAACATGGCAAACCCAATCCACTGATGTGCTCTGATCACTGAGACCTCATCATAAAGAAGTCAGTTATTTAGTTATTTTATTAAACTTCCCATTATTTTATTTCTAGATGGCTGAGGTGATGAGACTCCATTCCTAGAAAACAAGAGCATCTACTTTAGAAACAAAATGGGTTTACTGACGCATTTTACTTTGGGCTTCTTACTGGCCTGAATGAGACATTCTCTATTGATTCTTTCTTTTAAATGTGAAATTTACAGTTTTCCAAATAACAATTTTAGCACAGTTAAAAATTTCATCTGATAATAATGAAACCCTAGGAAATCAGTTAGTATTATGTTTCTGGAATACTGTATCTTTCTGCTCAGTTTAACAAGATTTCATTCATTATCTTTTGCAGACACTAGGAATAAAGACGGATTAGACCCAAACCCTGTTCCCAGGGAGCTCATAATCCTGTGGAGAGAGAGAGACATAACACATAACTTTACTAAATGCACTAAAATGCACTATGTGCATAGATAACCACAGAATGAAAAGAGAAACACAGAGGGGGGCACTTATCCAAGCTTTTGGAGTGGGGCAGTGGGTAGGATGGGTGGAATGTGGAATCTGGGAAGGTTCCTGGAAAAGGTGATGCTCAGTCTTAGTTGACTTTGCTTGCACTCTCAGCTAGGAAACAGACTCCTCTCCAGCTCTGGGCCTTTGGAAGCAATTTACATAAATACATAAAATAATTTGCATTTTGCCTAATAAGAGTCCAGCTTCAAAATTTTGCTTTGCCAGCAGATATTTGGCCTTCCCTGACTCAGGGAAAGGGGACATCAGTCAAAAGGCAAGAAAAACAAAAGATAATCCTAGGATTTTGAGCTTTCAAGGGCCCAGACCTGGGATTATGGGCATTTTAAGGGATTTTTCAGGAGTGATTTTAGCCATGCATGGTTTTTGCCTTCTATGCTAACTTTTGAGCCCTACAACTAGAGAGAAATAGGATTCCACTGTGCGGTGTTTTGAAAAAAGGCTTGTCATCCCTAGAATTTTACACCCAGGCAATTTGTCTTTCATGTGTGAAAACAGAGACATTCTCAGATATGAAAGGATTTCTGTATCCTTGAAAAAATTATTTGAAGATGTACTACAACACAGCAATAAATGAAGCAAATAAAGAGCATCGAGAATGGGGATATCACAGTATAGAAGGATCACTGCCGAGTAATTAATCAATTTAAAATAGAAATGTGCCTTAAAAAGACAAGGTAACTTTGCTTATAATACTGAACAATAAATCAAAAAATTGTTTTCCAAAGTACAACAATTTTCTGAACCTAAAATCCTAATATTAACACACTAAGGATGGGTAATAGAGAATAAAAGCATGTCAAACTTCTTGTGTTACATGTATAGAAATACAGGATACCATTTCATTTCTGATCTAAGAAGTCGTGAAATATAGGTTAAAGTGCTTTAGCAAAATTTCATGGTAACATAAGACTTTAAGGTAGAATGAAATACAGGGTATATATTATACAAAGCTGTGATGATGATAAAGCCCTGGCTGCCATCTTGACTGCAATCTATGAGAGATCCCAGCTAGAAGTACCCAGCTAAGCTACTCCCGAATCCCTGACTCATGGCAACTGTGTGATAAAATGTGTTTATTGTGGGCCGGCCAGTGGCTCACTCGGGAGAGTGTGGTGCTGATAAAATGTGTTTATTGTTTGTTATGGGCTGAATTGTGTTCCCTCAAAATTCACATGTTCAAATCCTAACCCCCAGTACCTCAGAATTTGACCATACTTGGAGACAGGGAGTTTAAAGAAGTGATTAAGTTAATATTAGGTCATTAGGGTGGGCCCTAATTCAATCTCAGTAGTATCCTTATAAGAAAAGGGAAACACCAGGGATATACAAGCACAGAGAAAAGGTCATGTGAGGACACAGCAAGAAGGAAGCCATTTGCAAGCCAAGGAGAGATGCCTCAGGAGAAGGCAACCCTGCTGGCACCATAATCTTACTGCCAGATTTTAGAATTGTGAAACAGTAAGTATCTGTTGTTTAAGCCACCCAGTCTGTGGTACTTTGTTATGGCAACTGTAACAGTCCATTTCTGTTGCTTGTAACAAAATACCTGGAACTGGATAATTTGTAAGGAAAACAAAATTTATTGCTTACAGTTTCAGAGGCTGGGAAGTCCAAAGTTCAGAGAACACATCTGGAGAGGGTCTTCTTTGGTGCTGGCTTTATAGCAATGCAGGGGTCTCACATGCCAAAAATGGTGGAGCAGAAAGAGAGAGACTCTCACATCCTCTCCTTTTAAAGCCCTCAGAACCATGCCCCTGACTCCCATTATTAATGCATTCACTACAGCATGGTCCTGCAATCTGTTCACCTCTTAAAGACCCTACCTTTCAATTACCATAATAGGATTTCCTACCCTCCCAACAGTCACATTGGGGGCCAAGTTTCTAATACCTAAAACTTGGGGGACACAATTCAAACTTCAGTGAGTTTGAGGGGGACATTCAATCCATAGCAGCAACCCTAGAAGACTAATATAATGTTTTAAACTGCTGTTTTGAGGTTATTTGTTAGATAGCAATATGAGAGTACCTCAAAAAGTTCATGGAAAAATGGAATTAAAAGATAATATGAATCTTTCCATAAACTTTTTGAAGACCTCTGGCATATAACTAATACAGACTCTTCATTTTTGAAGTTTTCCTCCTAATTTCTATGGAGAAGCAGAAAGAAGAGTAACAAAATAATCAACCAGGAAAAGTCACAAAGTTTTCAGCAATATTATAATGCTGACTTCGGTTTATTCCCTGATCTGTCTTTTCTGATTCTCTAAGACTGTTCCAGAAGTTTTCCTGATATGATTCTGAGTCTCCCAGCCACAATTCCTGAGGAAAGAAGATCACCCATCCTACCCCCTTGCACAAACCTCCCACCTCAGAATGCAATCAGAGATGAGGACACATGCTTATATATACTGTTATTTGGGGCAAAACAAATATAAATAAACTATATGCCCAACTCTAGGGAAAATCGTGCATATATTATAATACATTTTTATGGTAGAAAATCATTCAACCATTACAAAACACATTTACAAAGAAGTTCTTAATGATTGATCTGGAAGCATTCTTATGATGTATTGTTAAAATTTTTTAAAGTGAATGTGATCTTATTTCTGTAAAAAATATGTTGTCTTCTAAAATAGAATTGGACGTTGCTGGTAGGGATTATCTTTGGCTGATAGAATGTGGGAGATGGCTTTTTTCCTCTGTTTATGTTTTTATGATTTTGTGTTCTTTTAACAATGCATATGCGTTACTTTCACAATCAGAAAAAGCATTTTAAAGAAAAATGAAGAATCTTGTTTATTTCTCAAGACTACCCATTAAGACTCCCCAAATCCCCCTGTTAAAATGAATCTCTTTGCTCTAAATCTTCATTATTGTACATTACCTTGTATTATTATATTTCTTCATATTTGACATTAGCAGAGTATATTTCCTCTAGGCAGTTATGAATGTGTGCCTAACAGCAATAGCAGTATTATCCAGGCTTAGCTTTCCAGAAAATGACATCACTATTCTCTCACATTAGCATGATAACACCTACACACAGGCTTCCATTTTTGGAAGGCAGGTGCTGTGAGTTTTCTTCCCTGTCTCCAGTGCCATGCACATAGCAGGTGCTCCATGTGTATTCACTGGATGGAAGAGATTAGTCTTCCCATTGTAAACCTGTTTTCCAGTCAATCCTGAGAGCTGGTTGGGACAATCACATGCATCAGGTAGTGGGATATCAGGGGTACTGGTAAGGCCTTTTCCTCTTTCCTGAACTGATGTTATTACCCCAACCCACAGGGATGAATTTTCTGGGTCAGAGTGCTCCTGCCCCAGTGAGAATGGAAAGGGGCCCTGAAGCTATAATTCACTCCCTATGACATCATTCTGGAAGGCTGCCCAGAAAGCCACAAGGCAACACGGGGGACAAGGAGCTGGGACAAGGTAGAGGCGGCAGCCCCCCAGTCCTGGTGTGCCCTTCTCTCCATCCTGCTCATGGATATAGGAGCAAGCACCAGTGTGGGTTCAGCACACTTCCAGAGTGTGAAGCATTCTCTGAGAATAGTCTCTAAGACCCTGAGTGTCAGGCTCTGTCAGTGAGAAGAGCCCTTTTGGTTGGGTGGAGCCCTAAAGGCTGCATGGAGGTTGCAAGTGTGTCTCTCTGTACTGGCCTTTCCCTTTGTATCTTGCTCCTTTCTTCTCCCAAGTGGCTGAGCAGCCAGGGCCCCGTTTTTCCCTTCCCCAGTCCCAACACACACACCTAGAAAAAAGAAGCTGACACCAAAGTAGAAGCCAAGGGAGAGCAGCGCGGGGCACCTGTGGAGGCACAACATTGACCTGGACGGAGGGGCCCAGCCCACACAGCTCACAGGTCATGGGAACTTACAGAGATTTAGGACCACTGTAAACTTGGCAAGCATAAATCTGAGTTCCCGAACTAAATGAAATCTACTTTTCTGTAAATTCTACTTTGAGCTGCCATTCTACTAGGATCCAGATAGAAATTCAATCTCAATGTGGAGACATTACATCTGAATCCCAGGGAGCTTACAGTGTTAAGGAATTGGTGGCAGGGGTCAGGGATACAGTCTTTGGTGTTCTCGGCCACTCAGCACTACTCGACTGTCCCTTGTTCATTTTCTCATCAGAAAGGGGCTGCCTAAGCTCCAATGAAGAGGCCCCATGAGGCCTCAGCATCCAAGGACTTGCAGTTTCCCCAGAGCTTTGGCTGGGAAGCAGGGCTCCAGGCCCTCGACAGCATGTGCCCTGCACTCTTCTTTCCTCCCAGGGGACTCTGTTGTAGCTGAGGCATTACCAAGGGGTGGGGGTGGGGGTGGTTGGGGAGGCCATTAGATTAGTTTGCTAGGGCTGCAAACTGCAAAGGATCTCAAACTATGTGGTTTAAACAAAAGAAAATTATTCTCTCACAGTTCTGGAAGGTGTCGGTAAGGTTGTTTCCTCTGAGGGCTGTGAACAAGAATCTGTCCCGTGCCTCTTTCCTGGCTTCTGTGGTGTGCCAGTAATCTTTGGCATTCCTTGGCTTGTAGAAGTATCAACCTTATCTCAGCCTTCATCTTCACATGGTATTCTCTCCCTGTGTGTGTGTCTGTCTCCAAATTTCCCTTTTGTAAGGACACCAGTCATATTGGATTAGGGGCTCAGCCTACTGCGGTATGACCTCATCTTAACTAATTACATCTTAACCTATTACATCTGCAATAAACCTGTTTTCAAATAAGATCACATTCTAATGAACTTCAACATATGAATTTTGGGGGGACACATTCAACCCACAACCAGGGAATCAGCAGTTCATGGGGGAAAGGAGTTATTCTCTTTCCCTTAACTCCTGCTCCTCCTCAGGATTTTTATCTAAACATTTTGGCTATTCCCTTAGGACGTCATTCCTTTAAGCATTTTAGCATTTTAGAAACTAAGGCAAGGGCCTTCCCTTTCATTCTGCTTTCTGCCCTATTTTTTTTTAATAGGAGTTTTAGCTTCACAGAGAACTTCAACAGAAAGTACAGCTGGTTCCTGTATCCTTCCCATTCTGCCCTATGGTGTCCCTTCCCTGAGCTGCTGGATGAACAACAGCTTAGTGACTTGAATCCAGGCAAGAGCAAGAGGAAGAAAAATCAACAAACCAGTCAATATTCCAAAGATTCTGTCCTTCTAAATCAGTAAGCATGCTTTTCCCTGGAGTACTGAAGAGGAAGGCTAAGTCCAGAGGAGCTAGTGGGGGAGGACTGGGTTTCAAAACCGCAGTTGTGTCCTCTTCAGACTCAAGAGTTGACAATCAGACATCATTCCCTCAGCAAGTAAAAAGAAAGGAAGCATCTTTTTAAAAACACATTTATTTAAAAATTTTACATCATCTTTGGGTAATTCAGAATTAGCTTAGGCATGTTTCAGAAGTTTCTCAGACTGACGTCTCAGTTCCAGACCAACAGCAGTAGCTTATCTGATTGGTGGAAGGATGAGAGAGAACCTCATGATTTAGGACAAATAGATGACTACTGAAGAAGAGAGAACCCCTCCCAGACAGAGGCTTTCCGGCAGCATTCAGTCACAAATTTTAAATTATCTATCACAAATATTAAACACCTCACCAGACCAACAATAATACCCATATCTTATTTGCATTTTACTAGTTTCCACATATAAGAGAGCACAGAACTAAAAGTTCTGTAGAATTCAAAATCATACTTAAATTAATTTGATCCCTTATATTACACATAACAATTAAAACCTAGATTCTACCCAGTGTAGTCACAGTCTCCACACCAACGTATATCTCTTACTGACAGAATGCCACCTTCCTCGGCACTCAGTGGTCGTGATTCAAAACCACAATGTGGGTCAAACCAGAACATAAAGCAAGCCAAGAGTCCATGGACCCAGAGAGGGGTAAAGGGCTCCTCCCACGCAGCAGTCAAGCAGCCCAAATGCTCCACCACTCCCAAGCAGAATGAGACCTGAGCTGCAGGCAGTGACGAGGGGCCACGTTCTGCATCACCCACTGCCTCAGATGGTTTCCTGGGTGTTCCAAACAGGAGAGTTGTTGTCTCCCAATAGGATAGTTAATTCCCTGAGGAAAGGACCTCCCTCCTCCCCCTTTCCTGCCCTGTCCTCCCTCGCAGCAGGGTCCAGCCCACATGTGAGCACAGAGCAGTTTCTTAATAAAGAAAGGAAGACTAACATATATTCGGCACCTACTATGTGCCAAATGTAGGGCCAATACAGGTGCTTTCTTGTAACCCTCACAACAGCCCTGTGAGGTAGGATCATCACCTCCATTTTACAGACACAAAAACACAGGCTCAGAGAACAGAATTTGCCCAAAGTGGCACAGTTAATGAATAGGCAAGCATCAAATTGAAAACCCAGGGCTTCTCACTCCAGGGCTCTTTCTACTGCATACATAAGCCAAGGGTCTGGCAGTAAATGAATATCCTATCTCCAAGATGGTTGGTCTGGAGCTCAAACACTAGGGCCACTTGAGTATGTGGGGCCATGGTTAGGAGTCCAGAGGCCTGGGTCTGGGAGCTCTGGCCCTACAGCATGACTTTGTGACCTTGGGCAAGTCATTTAACCTCTCCACACAGGGGTCAGACAGGTCCAGTGTGGTTTCCCACCACAGGGAGGGGACTTAGCAAAACCATCTGGAGAGCATGTTTGCAAACCTCAGTGGGCCAGCTTCTGCCCAGCGACTCTGATGTTGCACCTTTGCAGGAGAGGTGAAGAAGGTGGGTGAGAATCAGTTATGATCTCCAAGGTTCTGACCTCTGAGAGCAATGTAAGTGCTAGGGAGCCACACCTCTGTCCCTGAGAGACCATCTGCAGAAGGCCCACATGGTCAGAGAAATTGAGGTCAGGACATTTTTAAAGCAGAAAATGCTTACAAGTAATTTGGGAGGGGAAGACTACCTTGGGGGGTGGGGGATGGCAGTCAGGAGGAGTTTTGGGGTAGGCATTAAAAAAGAAGAGTTGGAGTACAGTGTATAAACCTAGCTGGTAGGATGGAGACAGGCCAGGCCGAGCCAGGAGAAATCAAGTTTGGGGGTGTGGCTCACCTGGTGTCTGCTGTGGGGCTGCACTTGCTGCCTCAGATATGGGTAGGGGGCATCCTCTAAAAATATCTTGAGCTCTAAGCTCAAGCAGGTCTTAGAGAATAGATATGGGT
Organism: Galeopterus variegatus; assembly: GCF_000696425.1. Taxonomy (NCBI): domain Eukaryota; kingdom Metazoa; phylum Chordata; class Mammalia; order Dermoptera; family Cynocephalidae; genus Galeopterus; species Galeopterus variegatus. The sequence goes on along the minus strand of NW_007735429.1, from coordinate 38,204 downwards.
AATAAAAGCAGAAAGGAAAACACAACTGAAGTCACTCAGACAAAATCTGCTTGACATGTTTCTCCTCTTCCTCTGAGACCCACTCCAATGCCCCAGCTCTATGAAGCCTTCTGTGACCCACAGACACAGCAAGTGTGCAGCCCCTCCTGGGTGCAGAGACAGCAAGCCCATCTCTCTACAAGCCCCAGTGCACTGAGCACACTGAATCCTAAGTGCCTGTTCAGATGTCTGTTTCTCCCACCAAACTGAGCAACTTGAGGACAGAGACTATCTTACTATGCCTTTCATCTCCACATGGAGAGGGAAGGTGGGCTAATCAAGACTCTTTGCTCATTAAGCACTCAGGCTAAAGACCAGCCCAACTAGCCAGAGCAAGAGGAACAGGTCTCAGGGACATGGACCTTAGGAAAAACTTCATTCTGGAGGAACCAAGCATGTTTCCAACCCCCCATAGCACTTATCTGCCCCCAGAGCCACTCTGCACTGGGCACAATCATAATTTGGGAAAGTTTCTTTAAAACATGAAATCAATATCAGTATCTGTTTCAAGCAATATAGAGCCATGGTTTGTGAGAATGACATCACTGAGTTGGGGAAAACAAAGCCCAGCTTTGGCAGCCCTGGTGGGAAAGGTAGATCTTGCATCTACCAGTGTGGAAGGAGAGGAGGATGCTGTCTGGGAAGAAGGCCATGGTTTGTGTCTGTGTGTGGTGGAAGTCTTTGGGCTCACACATTCTTTATGGCTACAGGCAAGAGAGGACCCGACTCCTTGCTCTCAGGCTCCTACAATCCCTGACTTCTTACCAACAGAAGCCCTTAGAATGCAAGATGCAGGCTGGGATTGTTCAGGAAAATGGTCTTCCTAGGCCAGGGTGGCCAAGAGACCAGCCATAAAATGCCTGATGGCAAAGAGTGAGGGGGCCTGGCCGGGGAACCCTCACTCAGCAGGAAATGCTCCGGAAGCCAGGCATTGTGGCTTTTCCAAGCAGGTAAATATCCTCGTCTGTGCCCTTGTTGAGATGCTTCACCAAATTTTTCTCAAAGAGGAGCGGGTGGTAGGCGCCCATTGTGCAGGCGATGTCAAAGAACCTCTGGTAGTAATAGCACACATCGGTCTTGCGCTTGGATGGGAGGAACTCGTAAATATCCACCTGGTCACACAGCGTCAGCATTATGATGATGCCTGGAGAGGGGAGCACAGGTGAGTCATGCCCACAACCCAGTACCATGCCCCAGAGCTCTGCCCAGTGGGCCCAGCAGTGCATGATCTCAAATCAGGAGAGATGTCCACCTGGTGTTTCTACCTATTCCTGTGATTCCCAGTCTGAGTTCAGAGCGTTCCTTGAGATAAAGACATGGATGAGCCTTGGGTACCTTTGTATCCCCAGCACCAAGACCAGGGCCTGGTGCATGATAGGTCCTCTGTAAATGCTAGTGGGATTAAAGGTCTCCATCAACCCATCAATGATCTTATCAATGGAATAAGCCATGTGAACAAAAGAGGACAAGACGACTGAACTGATGGAAGAGACAATACCATCACGTGGAGTTAGCCCTCTCTAACATTTACCTCCTGGAGGATTCTCTTGGACAGTGCAATTTGGGAGAAGGTTGTTTCTTAGAGTACTCGCATGAAACAGCAGCGGGGAGGGAAGACTTTTCTTTCTTTAGCTGGGAGGAGGGACAGTTGGAACAGGAGCACCCCGTGGTCTATACTGATGGATTGTGCTCATTCAGGCAGGGAGAATGGAGTCAAGGAGGTGTGGCCCAGGTTGGTGCTCTCCGCTGACATGCAAGTCCAACCAAGAGGCTGGAGACTCATGTACCACCCACACTTGTCCCCAACTGGCTGAGTTGTCTTGTGCAGGACATGTCCTTTCTCTGGGCCTCAGGCACTTCATCTGCCCCAATTAGAAATCTACCCAACCCTTCTACTGCATAGGTTATTGTTAGGATTAAATAATATGGTTGCAAGACTTCTTTTATCAACTATTCATACATAGGGCATCCTTATGATGGAGCAGCTTCCACTAAGAACAAAACTGAACTGCTAGCAGCAACTCTGCTCCAGAAGAATCAGATATGGGAAAAGCCCCATCTCTGCCCTCTGGGTCAGGGGGGGAGAAAAGATGGCTCTGTATCTGACTGACTGAAGTAGGCATAGCAGAAGTGTTACCAGGAATTGCAGGAGGGAGCACTTTCCACAGGAGGAGGCTCGAGTAAGCCTCCCAGAAGCACTAGTGTGGGGCGTGCGGGGTGATGGCTGTGAGGCTTGGGCAGAGGAGAGGATGGTGGTGGAGATAACCAGAATGAGCAAAGGCAGGGCAATTGGGCAATGGAGGGTGTGCTCTCAGGATGCCAACTACTCCTGCTCAACAGACCTCCAGGAAGAGCCCCGAATGCACCCATCCAAAAGTTAAAGAAAAAGGTACGAGGAAGACGGGACACCGTAAGAACCCCAATCTCTTTCTACAAGGAGTGCCTTTGATATTAAACACTTATTCATTCATTTACTCAGAGAACATTTACTGAAAGGCTATCCCATGCCAGACCCACAAAGATAAGCCAGGCACAGTCCCCACCCTGAAGGAGTTTGCACTCCAGCAGAGGGTGTAGGCAGACAAGTTACATGGCAGTGAGGGCTGGGGCCTGCCGGCAGGAAAGAGGTCCACTGTGAGGGCCCAGAGGAGGGAGCTTCCATCCCTACGACATGCAGAGCTGGAGCCTCATGGAAATTGCCCAGTGGCCCAGCCCAACTCAAAGAGAACAGGAAGGAAGAACAGATGGACCACAGGGTGTGGAAAAAGTCCAAGAAGAGTGTCTTTGGCCAGCATTCAGAACCCTCTAACCCCAGCCCATCCAAGATCAGCTCCCACAGCTCCACATATGCCCCCACACCCAGCCACACTCCACCACCCATTCCTCTCTCAGGGCTGTGACCAGGGCATTCTCTAGGGTGAACAAACGAGCCAGAGGAGGTATTACTCATTTCTCCTTGCCTCAAGCTCCAATATGACTGTGCAGAGCACTGCCCCTGATCCTGACTTTATTGAAATATTTGATATTTTGTTGATCACAATTTTTGCATTAATTGTGAATTTTAAAGGTATTGCATTAAAATATTATTTATCTTGATAACTGAGTTTTGGGGTACCCCCTTCAATAGTACACCCGAGACAAGTGCCTTGCTTGCTTCCTCTGTTTTCCTGTCTCTCCCTCTCGTCTGTGGGCTTCCCTTTAATCTAGCTCCACCTGTCAACTCATCCCCTCTCCAAGGCCTATTCCAGTGGCTACTTCCTCCAAGGAGCTATCTCTGACTGTCCAGCTAGCAGGGGTCCTCTCTCCTGTGACTCTGGCGTGGTCTCTCCCTCCTGGCACAAATTGTATGTTATCTCAGACACCTGATTGAACTCCCCCACTAGACACCCTAAAAGAGAATTATATTTTATTTAATATTTAATATATATATTTAATATTTAAATATATTTAAATATATAATATTTAATTATATTTTATCTCTGTATCTGAGACAGAACTTGGCACAGTGTACAAGCAAAGCAAAATCCTAACAATTATTTGGTAAACAAACGACTGGGTGAATGAATGAGACCCCAGGAGAAAGCTAACCTCCTAGAAACAAACACACAAGGTCTTTCCCCAGACATGGACTCACCAAGCATCCCGGAGGAGGGTGGGTTTGGCTGAATTTCTTCTGGGGAGATTTCTTGAAGGATGTCCCACAGCTCCCAAGGCATCTGGGGCTTGAGGATATAAAAGGGCTGATCGGGATGCAGCTTACGATAGCTCTTGTAGTTGTTAAAGAAACTGTAGTCGGGAGTCTTGTACCACTGAAAAAGAAGGATATGGTCTTCTCAAGGAGAGAAATGGGCCAGTGATCCCCCCAGGCAGCCATCCTCGTCAGAGGACTTGGGGAGGGGAAAGGACCAAGGTAGGGTCCTCGGAACATACTCCAGATTTCTCCTCCACATCACAGCTCACACAGGAGAGCAGAGTGGGCCCAGCACATAGCATGTGCTCATGGGGAATGTTGAGCTTGGTGACTCTGGAACAGCTTCACACTTCATGATCACAGAGCCTGAGAATGGTATCAGAGCTGAAAGGGACCCGAGGCACCATCTAACCCCATCGCTCATTTTTAAAGAGGAGAAAACTGGGGCACACATTGCCACATTTGTATGTTCAGAGTCCTTCTCCTGCCCCAGGCAAATTTGAGTTCTAAGCAAGATCAGTGCAAAATGCTAGGAACTGAGATAGTGGGAGTGCCGGGGATCACCAGAACCTGTCAGCTACTAGTGGACCCAACCTAAGAATTAAGTTGGGTCCCAGGAAGAGTGCTCTCTGCCCTTCCTCCTTAAAGCCATTCTCCTGAGGCCACTACAGCCCACATCAGGGAGAGGCCAACTGACATGCATAACAAACAGCGAGAAGTTGAGAACCCAGCAGGCCTGAGACTCATGTCCCCTTCCCTGCAAGAGCTGATGTTGCAGATCTGCATCCTCTGCTTAGTGAGTCAAGTCTTGGGACAGGCGACTTCCACTCTCCACATTCCAGTTTCCCCATCTGTAAAATGGGAACAACTGGGTTTCTATGTACTTCTTCATGTTGTTGTGAGTGAAATGAGAAGAATTCTGGAAACTGGAAGCGTGGGACAAAAGTGTGGTAATATCATTTATAGGAGAAACGGTAACCACTGTCTATTCTTGCTGATGCTCATCAGGAATAACTGCATTCATGAACACAATCCACCCCAAATGGTAAGAAATCCAGCCACTGTTACTCCCAATACATGCCATAATTGGAGACAAATACGTGGCAGTGCAGCTGGTAGAGGACAGGAATATTTCTGATTCTGCTAGTCCAGATGAAGTGTGTGCCCTAAAACTCAAATAGCCAGCCCTCAGGGATGGCTCAGCTCAGCCATGACTTTAAAAATCTAGGAACTCAGGAAAATCTGTAGGCAAACAGGAGGCTTGATCCTTATTTCCCATGGACAGCCACTTACCTTTGGGATATCCGAATGATATATAGATGGGTCCCACACAATTAGGATTCCTTCATTGTACAAACTGTCCTTGAGGAAATGCTCATCTGTGGTGACCAACTGCAGGAAGAAAGAGACAAGCTGCCAAATGAACATTTACATAAACATTTGACTCGTGGCAATAAGTGACATCACAAGGTACCACCTGAGGAAGTAGAGCCCCCGTGGGGTTTCTAAGTTTTGGCGCAGCACTTCAGTGAGAAGAAATGTAGTGGGTTAGAAATCTTGATTCTCCTTTGATCTTAGGATAGGATTTTTAGGTAATGCATGAATGAGCCAAAAGGCTCTTGAGTAGGAGACAAAAGTCCACAGATAAGGTTGGCAAAAGCCATCTAATCAATTCTAATCACTGTTTAGGGATGAGATTGTGTACTTTGTTTTAGGTGGCTGGTTTGATTTCAGCTCGAATGGCCACTGACTTTAACCTACTGATTGTTCTTTAGATATGTTAAGGAAACTGCTTGAATGCTGTTTAAATATGCTAAAGAAATTGCTGTAGGAAGTATGTAAAAAAGAAAACGTTTGCTAAAGACAAGCTGTTTGTTGGTGAATTGACCTAACTTTTTACAAATTACATTCTGGAATGTCACATTGTTAATTTACTGCGGTTACTAGTTTTACAGTGCCTGTTTTTATGTCCTTTTTTGATGGTTGAATCAACTGATTTTTCTTGTGAAACTTCCTTGTCTTGTCAATAAAAAGAAAGGCTGATTTTGAATCAGGGCTGCTGCTTCCCTCATGGGCGGCAGTCCCTCCAGGCCTCATTGATGGTACTTTGAGTGAATTCTTTCTTTCTCTTTTTTCCATCTCGGTTATACAGAGGAAGGTGTAAGAAAGAAAGTAAAGATGCCAGCCTGAACTGTGTTGACCTGAAAGGACATTTACCACAATCCATCAACCACAGAGCAGAAAGGGTTCCACTCAGACTTTGAGATTATTGGGACAAAGGTACAGTGAAAATGGTACAGTATCCTGGTCCCTTGGAGTCACAGGAGTCAGGGGAGTAACGTTTTAAGTCAGAATCTCATGTAATTAAAATGATCTCTGGAAATGCCTTCAATCGCGTATACAGTTCAGCACACAATATGTACACATCATGATGAAGACCAACATACTACCTTTCATGAAGTCCAATAGCTTCTGCAGCACTTGAACGGATCCCTTTGTCTGTGGTTGGGCATCAGAGGAAGTATTTGGTTTGGAGAGAGGGGCCACAGTGTATGAAAAAATATACATCTTTAAACACAATAATCTCATCAGGCTGGTGAGATGCTCACATGTGACCTGCTGGGGGAACCAGCCCCAGCTCCTCTCCCCAAACACACTGGCTGCTGGGCTGGCTGCACTCAGGTAGTTAAACCCACCTGACTTAAATGCTTCAATGTGAGTGTGATTAAAACTCCTGTGGACAACCCTGCTGGAACAATTTTGCTAACTGTATTAAAAGCTTTTAAAAGAAAAAAAAAAAAGCATACTTATACTCTGACTCAATAATTCTATATTTGGGGATCTGTCCTAAGAAAGAATCCAAATATAGGGTGAAAAATTATGCATGGAAATATCAATTAAATTGTTTATCAAAATAAGAAAAGTATGGTAGCAGAAGGCAAAAAGACACTGGCCTTGGAGAAAGGAAGGTCCAAGATCAACTCTTAGTTTTGTCACTAACTTATCCTGTGACCATGAGCAAGTTGGGTAATCTCACTAGGCCTTCACTTTCATATGAAATGGGAATAACAGACTTGCTCTACTCTCTCAAACAGGAGCTGTTGTGAGGACCAAATGGGGAACAAGAGTGAATGAGAAAGACAGAAAAGTAGCCCCCAAGGCTTAGCAATGAAGGGAGCCAAAACTGATATATGAGAACAGCTTTCAGACCTTCATCTTAAAAAAAAAGCCAGTGGGAGATGACGTTGCCCAGGTGAAAACTGAGAGAAACAAATGGCAGAAATCAAAGTATGAATTGACTGAAAATGAAAGCAAGATTCACAGTAGTAATTCCTCCCACCTCGATCACCATCACCCAAGGTGAGACCTAATCGATGTCACTGCAGTATTTGAAAACGACTATAGCAAGGGAGATCATCTGTGTGCAAACAAAAGACAGCAGTTTGTCACGAGCCTCTAAGATCATTGAGCTATCGCATCCCCATACCTTCCCCTCAGATGTAGGAAGCCATGGAAGCCTCAAGAATATACTCTCATTTCCTCAGTACATTCTTGAGATTAGAAACATTGCTGGTGGGCCCACACCAGCCAGGGATTACACAGCTGTACAAAGGAGCCAGAGGTAAGACGCAGTCCCTGCCCTCCCATTCTTGAGATTAGAAACATTGCTGGTGGGCCCACACCAGCCAGGGATTACACAGCTGTACTAAGGAGCCAGAGAGGTAAGACGCAGTCCCTGCCCTCCAGGCAGTCACAGGCTAGTGGGAAAGGTGGATTTGTAAACAGTGACTAGACACATTGTGACAGTGTGACAATAGAAGCAGTGTGAGGATGGCCATGGCGTGAGTGAGTGTGAAGGGACAAACAAGAACACGCCAAGCCAGGAGAGCGTGAGGGAGAGAGGATGTCCCAGACAGAGGGGACACGTGCAAACCCCTGGGTGTGAGAGGAGGGAAGAGACTGCTAAGTGTCCTCCAGTATCCTTTCTCTCTTTCTTCCTGGATAACAAACACCTCTGATTTTGACCTCGGCACATGGCTACCTAAAATAGACTTTCTGAAACAAAAATTTCACAGCCTCTTTTGCAGCTAACTATGACTGTGTGACTAATTCTGGTCAATGGTGTGTAAGCAAATGTGACTTCCAGAAAGTGTCCTTAGGGGCAGGGTTATGCTCTTCTTTGGTGCTCGCTCTTTCCTGCTGGCTGAAATGTGGATGTGATGCCTGGAACTTCATCTTGGACCAGGAAGTGGAAGTCACACACTGAGAATGGCAAACCACAAGTAGGAGAAACCTGGAACACTGTACCAACTCCAGAATGCCTATCTCTGAACTTCCTTTACAACAGAAAGAAATATATTTTTGTGTTGTTAAGCCAGTGGGGAGGGATGGGTAGAGTGTTCCTGTCATTTGCAAGCCTAATTTTGACAAGTACAGTAAGTGCCCTATTTGAAAATGCAAGTTGTTCAATATGGCTAAGATACAAGGAAAGAGCTTAAAGGATCAGAAAAATGTAGGCAGGGGCCATGCAGGGAGCTGTTTCTTCAGTAAGTTACAGGGATCAGTGAAGGCTTTTAAGTGAGGAGGCTGTAAAAAGACTGAAGTTCTGGACGAGTGTTTTTAGAGAAAAGGAGACCAGACAGAAGCTCTCATTGTAGCCTAAGTAAGAAATGATGGGGGAGTGGAGACAGAGTTACAGCTGTCAGTTGTAAACCTGCAGTCTAACTGAATGTTGAAAGTGAAGGAAAAGGTGCTTAAAAGTGACTTCTGGACCTCAGGCCACTTGCTGCTTTAATAACATGGGAAAAGGAGCAACTACTATGTGGCTGTGGGAGTGGAGTGGGTGGGGATTTGAAGCTCAAGGACAAGACATAGGAAGCAGGGATGGAAACTATATCTTCTAACTTTAACCACATCCTCTTTCCATTGGGCCCATTGTAACTTATAGCCCAAAAGCAGAGCAGGCTTCCTGGTAGACAGGGCTTTTTGAGACGGACTTGATTGAACTGGTGACAGGGAGTCTCCAGAAACAGGACCTTCCTTCCACTGTTCTACACATGTCTTCAAAGGCTGACTTCTGCACCTGCCCTCCCTCTCGCCACCCCCCAGAAACAGCTGGCATATTGAAAGCAATAAGTCTTTTCTTTAGCTATGCTTCGCCATCCTCAGAAATCTCAAGAGACGCACAAAGCTTTCTCCTTTACAATAAATGATAACAGATGCCATTTAGTGATGTTTACTACATGCTAGATATTTTCATATATTATCTCAGTTCATCTTCACAACAGCCCTAGGAGGTAACTATTAATATGTCCATTTTATAAATAAGGAAATAGTCAAGCTAAGTAACTTGCCCAAGTTCCATAGCCAGTAAGTAGGTAAGTCTGCATTTGTGCTTTATGTCTGGCTCCAGAGGCCATACTTCTAACATACATGCTACACTGCCTCACACAAAGAGGGAAGGGTGGGGTACCCACAACTCTGGGGAGGAGATGTCAAAGCATTTCCTGGGGAGGATGGAAGTGTCATGAGAATTTGCTTCTTGGCTGAAGATCCTTGAGGGACTGAATCCAAACCTGTTGTTTTCCAGATGGGTAAACTGAGGCTCAGAGAGAAAAGAGACTTTTCTGAGGCTGCAAGGTGAGTTTCAGGCAGACCCCAGAGGTGGCTCCTAACAGAGTGTTCTTTGTGCTCCAGCAGGGCTACACTCATAAACCCACCAGATAGTCCTCCTGTACAAAATGAGAAAATGGTCATTCACTGGAACTACTGGAGATGAATGAAAAAGCAATCCATGAACACGAAACTGGGAAGAAGTGAGGATACTTTTATCCAGAGAGGAGAAAAAGAAAGTGGCAGGGGCTGCGATCTGGAGGAGGGAAAGGGGAGAATCTAGCAAACAGTCCCTCCCCCAGTCTTAAATGGACATGGCTCTGAATTTATCCACATTAATTCCCTTTACGTTGGGTTCAAAGATTTCCTCAAAAACAAAAACAAACAAACAAAAAACTGCTTCAAAACGGTGCAGGGAATTGGCAGCATAAGTTCCGGCCCTGCCCTGGGTCTAATTCGCTCTGTGATCTTACCCCACTTTCTGTCTCCTGGCCTCAGGTGCCTTACTACCCTGTAATGTAGGACACTGCCACCCTGTAAGGCCTGGGGACCAGCCATGCCTGCAAGAACAAAGCTCTTCTCAAATGCCCCTGTACTTACCTGCACAGGGAATGTGACCCAGGTTTGGGGATCCTGGCAGGGTAAGGGGGGAGGCTCATGATGAGGAGAATAAGTCATTGCTATAGCAACAGAGCCCTGGGGGAGCATCTGCCAGGAAAAGGCTACACCAGGGACATGGAGCACTGCTATTTTAGAAACTCTGTTTAAAGTAACATTTCCAGCTAAAAAAAAAAAAAAAAAAAAACCTAATGCAGAAAGTTAGAATATACAAGAATAGAATACACCCATACACACACATACACACAAAGGTACTTCAAAAATTTCATGGGAAGATTTGTATTACCTTTCAATTCTATTTTTCCACAAACTTTTTCATGTACCATCACATAAAATTAAAAATAATAACCATCCATAGCTGCATTCTACAGATATTACCATAGTGAGTATTTTGATCTTTTTTCTTCCCAAATCTTTTTTCCCCTCTGTTATGGACTGAATGCTCCCAGATTTGTATGTTGAAGCCCTAATCCCCAAAGTGACTATCTTTGGAGATGTATAGGGGTGGGGCCCTAATCTGATAGGGCTGCTGTCCTTAAAAGAACAGGAAGAGACACCAGAGCTTTCTCGTTCCCCATATGCACAGAGGAAACGCCACGTGAGGACATAGCAAGAAGGCAGCCATCTACAAGCCAGGAAGCAAGCCCTCACTCGAAACCAACTTTGACAACACCCTGATTTTAGACTTCTGGCCTCCAGACAGTGAGAAAATAAATTTTGTTGTTTAAGCCATCCAGTCTGTGCCATCTTTTATGTCTCCCTAAATGACTAATATACCCTCCGTGTGTGTGTGTGTAGATGTAGATATAAAAATATCTTAACTATAGAGTCTAGACTTAATGATGTTGTTAAACTTACACAACCATCCACATCCATGGCAAATATTCAAAGATGGGGTCTAAATGCTTGCAGTTTTCAAAGTTAAACAAAGACATGTAGTTAAACTGTGGCTGCAAAGAGTGCTTCACACAACTATAGTTCTCTGGAATTTAGGAAGTACTTCTACATGTATTAACTCACTTTATCCCTGCAAATGCTCCCATGAAATAGACCATGTTATTATTCTCTTTCTATAGATGAGCAAACTGGGAAGAGGAGAAGGGATTGCTCAGGGCCACAAAACTAAGAAGTGGTAAGGCAGGAATAGGTTTCCTGCATCCTGACCTAGCAGTCTTTCCTTTGCACATACAAATAAAAATTGTGTGCATGTGTTTTAATAAACCTTTGATCTTCTAGTATTTATCAAGTGATAATAATACCTTCATAGACACATACTGTATATAAAGTTCATTGAACATGTCTTCTCATTTACTCCTCATGATATCTCTAAGCTCCAAACAATGGATGAAAAAGAAGCTCTAAAAGGTTGGGAAACTTGCCCAAGACCACACAACTGGGAAGGCATAGAGCTGGAGTGCAAACCTTGGTCTTTCTGGTATTTTTCCACTATACTGTCTGATCTTGGTCTGTCTGATCTTTTTCCAGTATAGGCAAGCTTAATCCAACAATGTTGAGTGATAATAGAACACTGTGTATTCTGACTGCAAGATTAGTTGTAAAGCTAGCCAATGCTATTGAAAGATAAACAAAGGGGTAGTTGGGGTCTTGAGTAGATATAAAAATTGATATAGAGGCCCTAGGCCATAAGGAAAGGCCTGATCATTGTAAGCTGAAACTGAACAGGAGGTGCTTTAACAAGAAGAAGGGCACCCAAGATTGGAACACACCACAAACCCCAAATCAGAGGGGCCTATAATTCTACCTGGTATCACAGGAAGTCACCAAAACAGTCATAAAGATTTAGAGAAAGCAATTGTTGGAAAGTACTTGGAAAAAAAAAGCCCAAGCAAAGGGGATTAAACTTACCCACAAAGGAGAACTTTGCAGCTATAACAAAGAATGAGAAAAAAAATCTCTGTGAACTGATATGGAGTCATTTCCAGAAGATAGTGTTAAAAGGCAGAGTGTAAAAGAGCACATACGAGGGTACTTCTAAAAGTTCATGAGAAAAAAATCTCCTTATCTTTTAATTCTATTTCTCCACAAACTTTTGAAGTACTCTTTATAGCATGCTACATTTCAGAGGTGGGAGGGACGGAGGAAGGAAGGGAGGGAGAAATGAATGCTAGGGGAGGCTCTTGCTGATAGCAGAATTCTGAGTGCCAACCGGATAATGTGGATGAGGGAGAGCATCATTTTGCAACCATCATAATAAAAATTGATTCGGGCAAAAGCAATCAAGGAATGCTAAACAAAGGAGGAAATTCTGATGAAGAGCAGAATATTGACATGGTATTAAAGTGTTCAACCACAGACTGCAAGAGAAAAATTGTCAATATACAGTGGAGAAATCAGACATGTTTTTCAGGTGATCAAAACTAAAATCAGCAATAAAGGGTAGGTGACATCGTCTGCCTGTTGATGTGATGCTCTAGGACACAGTGTCATTTATGTAGTTTTCTGGCTATTAATGCATAAACTGAATCTAATATTGAGAAAGTATCAGACAAGCCCCAAATAAGGAAAATTCTATTTTTTTTAAAAAAAGAGAACTGTATTCTACAAAAATGTCAGCGTCTAATAAGACAAAAGAAGGCTACAGAAATATTCCAGATTAAAGGAAACGAAAGAGACAGAAGAACTACATGCAATACCTGATCCTGAACTGGACTTTGTACTGGAAGGGAAAAAGATGCCATAAAAGATATTATTAGGTCAATTAACAAAACTGGAATGCAGACAGATTAAAGTAAGTTATCAATGTAATGTAAATGTATGAAGCTAATAATTATACTTTGGTTTCATAAGACAATATTCTTGTCTTAGGAAATACACACTATTTAGGGATTAATATCTAGGATGTATATACTTACTCTCAAATGAAAAAATATTATGAAAAAGAAGATGATATAACAAATGAAGTAAAATGTTAATAAGAAGTGAGTGTGGATTAAGAGCATATAAGCACTCTGTATTATTCATATTCTTGCAACTTCTCTGGAAGCTTTGAAGTATTTCCAAATAAAAAGTTTTTAAAAAAAGAAAGAAAGAAAGAAAGAAATTAGAGGAAGTGTAGAGAGAATGTAGTGAGTGAAGGTTGTCTAGATTATACTTCATTCAACAAAGATGAGGGTACTTCAAAAAGCTCACGGAAAAATTTGTATTATATTTTAATCCTATTTTCCATGAACTTCTTGAAATATCCTCATATTTGTTGCATACCTACTATGTAATAAGCATTATTCTAGGGACTTGGATATATCAGTGAACAAAACAGACAAAAATACATGCCCACACAGACCTTATTTTATAATGGGAGAGCTAGGCAAAAAGTGAGATGGATAAATAAGAACAAAAGAAGGGCCCTGGACCAGCTGTCAGGAGTTCTTTATCCTACGCAGGCTCTGCCTCTACCCTCTATGCAATTGGTACAGGTCACCTTCTCTCCTCAGGCCTCAGTTCTCTCATTCGTAAAGTGAAATGATCAGATAAGACCCTGGGCTCTGCAAGGGCAGGGAACATGTCTGTTTTTGTCTTACTGTTGTTATTGGCTGCTGAATCCCAGCTCCTCCCAAAATCTGGAGCAGAGCAAGTGACCAGTAAGAATTTCTGGAATGAATGAATGGCTAGTCCTTTACAGCTCTGTGATTTCCAACACCATTTGAATCACCTCAAAGGAAAAGATATCACTATGGATTCTACAGATATTAAAAGGAAAATGAGGGAATATTATAAGCAACTTATGCCAATAAACTCAATAACTTAGAAGAAATGGGCAAATTCCTTGAAGACACAAACTACCAAAGCTCAGTCAAGAAGAAATAAATAACGTGAATAGCCCTATTTCTATCAAAGAAATTGAATTTATAGCTAAAAATCTTCACACGCACAAAATTCTAGGTCCAGATCCCTTTACTGCTGAATTCTATCAAACATTTAAGAAAGAAAGAAATACCAATTCCACACAAACTCTTCCAGAAAACTGGAGAAGGGAACTACTCCCAGTTCACCTCACAAGTCCATTACCCTGATACTGAACACCAAAGACATTAGAAGAAAGGAAAACTGCAAATCTCTATTTTGTGAGCACAGATACAAAAACTTCTAGTAAATCACCTCAAAGTACAGACATTTCAAGGTTGGGTGAGATCCTGATGTAAACACTGGTTATAAGTGATGGCTGAACTGAAATGCAATGTGGGGTCAGGTGAGAGGTTATTTCAAAGATAGCTCGTTTCTAAACTACAGGCTTTGATTTTACTCTTCTAGGATTCAGCAGTGCCCTCATAGAAAAAAGCTCACGCCAAAAACTGCTTTTCCCTTGTCCAGATTTACAGGTCAGGGGATACCTGCCCTACACTGGAGTGTACCCTGCTTTCAATGCACTTTTACCACATTTTTGGGAGGAGTTTGGTGGAAAGGTCTTTTCTCCTCAACTAAACTAAAGCCCTTGTGGGGAGAGGGACACTGCATTCCCCTGCTCTTCTCCCATTCCAGGCAGGGATTTTGTGGGAGCTTGTTTGCTTGACTGGATGGAATCTGGGCAGCTGGCAGCACACACATGGGTGGACTGCACAAGGAAAAGGGACCAATAGCAGCTCTGACGTGTTAAAAACGATTACAACCCAGAGCTTTGGAATAAGAAAGCAAGCTGAGTCCAATATCAAGTCACAGCCCTTCTCTGATTCTGAAAAATATCAGTGACTTAGAATGTGTGTGCTGGTCAAAATCAAGAAGTCCCAGATATGCATCACATTTAGATTTTAGCTCCCAAATCATGATACTAAAATACTGTATTGAAGGGGCCCCATCAGAATCACCCAGCTTACCAGAGCTGTTTTTAGATCTGTTAATGGAAACCCCCTTCCCTCCACACCAGCCTGCCTGTGCCAACACCTATCCAGACACCTGCTGTTCAGTACCTTGAGAAGAAAAATTGGAGCTTAAAGACAGCTTTGGAGATTTAAAGAGCTGGTGGCAAACAGAGCTAGATCCAAATCCCACCTATGTCACATACTTTCTGGCTACTCTGAGCAACTCTCTGAGCCTAAGTGTCCTCAGGTGAAATGGTGTTCGGTGATCACACCTCACAGGGCAGCTTTGGAGATTTAAAGAGCTGGTGGCAAACAGAGCTAGATCCAAATCCCACCTATGTCACGTACTTTCTGGCTACTCTGAGCAACTCTCTGAGCCTAAGTGTCCTCAGGTGAAATGGTGTTCGGTGATCACACCTCACAGGGTTGTCATAAGGATCAAATGAGATGACATGTGAGGCCCTTAGTTCAGTAGACAGTACCAGCTATTTCAGAATAAGCTCCATGAAGTAATCTGGGAATGTCCTGGTTGAAGTCCAATCAACATGCCCTGTCCGTAGGCACAGGAGGTAGGTTTTTTCTCCCTGGCTAGAACTAAAATTTCTAAGGAAGCCACAGAGTCTTCTTGTCCCATTGTCTCCTCTCTCAGGCCCACTGAGTACAGCAGGTGTCCAGCTGAGTCTTACAGAAACCTTCTCACACTTATAGTCAAAAGTGGATTTGTTTAATGACCCACTTTTAACTGTATTGTTCTCCTGTTGAATCTCATCACAACACCTGGCACAGAAGCATACGTGCCTGAATAGGTCTGCTAAGCTGAAATCTCAAGCTGCTCTCTATAAAAAACCATCTTCTCTGTAAAAAAAAGTATCTTTTGTTTTCTGTGGCTTTGTCACAGCCCAGATGCACAAGAGGCTGTCCTGTGCCGTGTGAGGGAGAGGAGCTGAACAAACACAAGCCCGGCTACCCTCAGAAGAGAGTCGGTGTCAGGAGGACCCACCTGTCTGGAAAGAGAATGAGCTACTCAAAGGCAGAATTCTAGCAAGAGATGTTGCTAGAATTGAGTCTTGTGAGAATTCCCCTTTCAAGTCAGACTTCTTGGAAGAACTGTTGACATCTGTCTGCCCCTTCACTCCTCCCACTCACTGCTCAAAACACTCCAGTCGCCTTCTGGCTTCATCGCCCCCCAAACAGTTTTTGTCACCAGTGGCCTCCATTTTGCTAGAGAGCAGATGCATTTCAGTCTTCACCTAAACTGGCCCTCAGCAGCATGTGACACTGCTAACCACTCTCTCCTTCTCTGTTTTTGTTACCCAAAGCCCCTGGATAGGACTTCTCTCTCTACCCTCTCCCTCTAGTGCTCTCATTCGGTCCCATTGTTTCATTCCCACACCAATACAGACAATTCACAAATTCTCATCTCTAGCTCAGACCTTTCCACTAACTCTAGCCATATTCGTACAAATACCTACTTGACATCTCTTCATTGATATCTAAAAGGCAGCTCAGACCAACCATATCTAGAACCATATTTTTTATCTCTACTCTCCTCTCTGAGCCTAGCCCTAACCACCCAAAACATCTTCAGGTACTCCCAATCTCAATGACTTCTGACTGGTCAGTTACACAAGCCAAAAACCAAGCTGTGCCTTTGACCCCTCTTCTTTCACTTCTCACATCCCATCCAACACTAAAGCCTGTGACTGCACATCCCATGTAACTCTTCAATCCATTCTTTTCTCACATTCACCTTCACTCCTACTGCAAGACCCTCTGAACTGTGTCTCTCCATCTACTGCAGCCTCCCTGATCAGATGGAAGCCAAGGATATCTACAAAATGCAAATCTGATCATGCTATGAAGAAAACTTAGCACAGCACCAAAGCTTGACTCCTCTTACCTTCAGCCTCATCTCTCACCATACACCCCCACATTCACCCACCTCTTCCTAAGTCCTTATACTCCCCTGCTCTCTTCCACACAAGACCTTACCTACGCTGTTGCCTCTTCTTGAAAAGCTCTTATCCTACCCTTGTCATTGTCTACTCCTACTTCTCCTACACAGCTAATTATCACTTCCTCATGGAAGCCTTTCTAACCTTCCTGAATAGCTCACATCTCCCTTTTATGGCCTCTTCTAGCACCTTGACCCTTTTTCTGGAGTTGTCTGCTGCAGCTTTATATTTCTTTCTATGACTATTTGACTGTATCCATAAGTAACATGAGAATAGAAGTGAGTCTGCTTTGCTCGACATTCTTTCAGTGCCAGCTCAGTATCTNCTGCAGCCTCCCTGATCAGATGGAAGCCAAGGATATCTACAAAATGCAAATCTGATCATGCTATGAAGAAAACTTAGCACAGCACCAAAGCTTGACTCCTCTTACCTTCAGCCTCATCTCTCACCATACACCCCCACATTCACCCACCTCTTCCTAAGTCCTTATACTCCCCTGCTCTCTTCCACACAAGACCTTACCTACGCTGTTGCCTCTTCTTGAAAAGCTCTTATCCTACCCTTGTCATTGTCTACTCCTACTTCTCCTACACAACTAATTATCACTTCCTCATGGAAGCCTTTCTAACCTTCCTGAATAGCTCACATCTCCCTTTTATGGCCTCTTCTAGCACCTTGACCCTTTTTCTGGAGTTATCTGCTGCAGCGTTATATTTCTTTCTATGACTATTTGACTGTATCCATAAGTAACATGAGAATAGAAGTGAGTCTGCTTTGCTCGACATTCTTTCAGTGCCAGCTCAGTATCTGCACAAATAAACAGTAAGAAGACTACATAACATTTTATTGATATATGTGACAGGTACTGTTCTAAGTGCTGTCCATAGATTTTCCTCATTTATACCTCACAGCAACCCTGTAAGGAAAATAATATTGTCCTTAGAGGCGTAAGTAACTTGGGCATGATCATTTAGTTAGTAAGAGACAGAACTGGGTTCTAACCCCAGGCAGGCTAAATGCTGAGTCTGTGAACTGACTGCTACAGCCCACTCAATACTGTGCATATTTGTTGAAAGAATGAATTAATTAAGGATAAATAATATCTCTTTTGAATATTTAGGTACCATCTCACACAGAGGTAGAGGTTAGGTGTTAGTGCTCCCTAAAATGCTCTCCAGCTCCAAGATTTCTGTAACCAGGGCATGAGAAGGGAAATGGGCAACGCTGGTCCTAACTCCTCTGTCTGAATTTCCAGACTTGCCAGAAGCTGAGTAGCCATGAAGGTCCAGCCTCATCTTCCTCTATAGGGCAATGTGAATCCTTCCACACCACCACTTCCAACCTACCCAGGGCTGTTTGAATGTTTCCCTCATTTCCTATGCAGCTCCATCCTGCCAATTCTACTTTCTGGAATGCTTCCTTATTGCTTTTTCTCCAAATCCTGCCCATCTTTCACAGTTTAGCTCAAGTGCCACTTGCTCCAAAAAGTATCTTGCTAATTAATTCATTTCTATCAACTTTCCCTCTTCTAGTAAAAATAAAAGTAATGTAAAAAACCCAAAATAGAAGGTGGAACAACAGACAGGCATGGGCAGCACCTAGAAGCTACTGGAGGATGCTGCAATGATAGAAAGTGACTCTAAAAAAAAAATTATTAGAGGAAGAGCAAGGAACAAGATGGTCGTCACCTGTAATGAAAGTTTCTCAATCGCTATCCCATCATAAAAAAATACTTATGGCTGGGGGCCTAAATTGGAAAGTAAGCTATGAAAGAAGCAGCTTTTGCCCAGCTGGAAGCCAGGAAGTGAAGAGAGAAAAACAGAAGTGGAGCCCTGCCAGAGGAGAGGAAGAATGCACATTCTACTAGGACATGCTGCAAGGGCATTTCTGATCACTTCAAGGATTCACTCCGTGCCCAGGAGTCCCAGGAATGTATATAGAGACTGTCATAAAAATACCCAAGGCTCATACGTTTACTCAGGAAAAGGCAAATATTGGTGGATCTAAGTGAGGTGAGTAAGTTTGCAGCCCTATCATACAATTTTTGATATATGTGTAGTCCAGTTCTTCCCACTAATTAGATCTATTAAAAGAACTTTGTGGCAAGAATATTTCTCAAGTTTCAGCTGCTATTGCGAAATCACCATGTGTTATCTGGAAACACTTCAGGAAACTGTCTAGGGTAAGTCATGCTGACATAATCATATGGTGATGAAGTCTTATGATAGTTGTATAACATTTTATAGCTCATAAAGTGCTCTCACATGTATTATTTTATTTATTTATCACATTCCTGACACTTCCCTGGATGTTCTCTGCCCTGTTGTCCCTCCAGCAATACTCCAGATGTGATCTTGCAGCTACAGAGATCTCAGAATTCTGCTCTCCTAGGCACTAGACACCTACATTAGTGCAGACTAATACCACAGGGGTTTTTATGAACACATCACCAGGTTAGGTCATGGAATCACTGTCATTTCCTTATCCAAGGAGGAAATTTGGACTCAAGAAGGTCAAGGAGGGACTTGATTAAACTAGCAGCTATGATGTGCTCCTCATAAATACATTCCATGTTAGAGCCCACATTGTGGTACTTTTCTCACTCCATATATGCACAGAAGAAATTTTACCTGAGAGTTCATCAGGCGAATGGTAGTTTTTGTGCCCACATCTTGTTGGAAGTTGGCCGTGGGAGCCCCATTAAACCTCAGGACAGCATCATGATCATCTATAAAACACAAGAAAACAGAAAAGAGGTGATAAGCACTGGAAATGTGCAAAAAGAAAGGATGGCAGGAGGAAGAGAAAGCAGGACGTAGGGGAGGAGGCAAGAAAATAATGTTTCCCAATCTTTATCCTATTGCGATACACAGGGGAAATTATAATACCTGTACGGTGCTCAGGTAAAGCTCATAGACAGAGAAGACCACTTGTCTGCTGGCCACGGCAAAGGTCAAAGGGGTCCATAACATGGCATTCCTGAAACCCATCCAATGACACCAGTATGCTTGAGCACAGCGGAAAAGTGAACAGGGCTAGTATACTACTTAGAGTGAATTCAGTACTCCAGTTATCAAAGGGGCAAACCAAATACTCTCTTTGTATCACCAGTAGATCATATTTCTGTCTCTGTCATAAAAATGAAGATACCACATGTGCTCAGTCTATCCCACAAGTGCAGAGAACTCCATTGCACTTTGAAAAGCGTGAAATACTCGGCAAGCAGAAGAGATTGACCATGGCATCCAAGGCAACTCCTAAATGTCCCATTTAGGAACCTGAGGCCCAGGGATAGGTCACAAACCTGGTGTAGCAGAAACCAGACAGGAGGTCACAGGGGTAATGGGACAGGAGGTCACAGGGCTAAATTAAACTTCATGTTTTCTATTTTTTTTTTTTTTTAAGTAAGCACTTGTCAAAACATATACTACATCCAGTCAAGATCAAACAGACTATCTCAAAGAAACCTAATTACTTCCTGGGCTCTAGCTCTCTGTTCTGACAGCTATTTAAGCAGAGTTTGGAAGACTTGGAGAAGTTTCCCTATATAGCACTGGCCAATCTGGTGGGGGAGGGAGCTGATGACTTTAAAGAACCATCCAACCCTGAGCCTATGTGAGTCCATGAAAGCTCATCCCTACCTTACTTGATCAAGCAAGTCTGGGGTTCACCACTGAAATGTGCACCAGATTTGGGGGTCAGTTTTGGGGGTCTCGGTCATTTCATCTCCTTCCATGTGGGTTTGTTGTGGGTCATTCTTTATCCACACAAATAGGATTTGAGGGAAAGGGCAGGTATTTGGCTCACTACAAGACAATGTGGAAAGAGGACGCCCACAGAATTAAAAGATGAAAGCTTCCCTCTTTATTGCAATTCCAATATATATAGTAAAACCTCAGGAGTCCAGACACCTTATTCATAAAAACTGCATAACCCTATCCTTGGTCCTAGGACAAAATTTCATGGAAATGGTTTGAAAGTTACATGAGATGAGAATAGTCCAAACTTTTATTAGCTTACAGGGCAGGTACTCTGAACTGCAAAAGGGCAGGAGGCACACAATTCAGAACTGCAACAAGTTTTGTCAGAATTATCACTGGTTTCAAAAGTGATCGGTAGTAACCAGTAATGGAGATGCAGATCCATCAGAAACTTCACTTAGCCAATTTTCTCACTTCACAGATGAAGAAATTATTGGTGACAATCCCAGGAGAAAAGAGATAGCAAGCTCAAATGGAGTAATTAAGAGTTTCATAAAGGACTAAAGTTGAGGGTAGAGTTTAAGGAAATCAATGCAGAACAGGCTAATACCCTAGGGTTGGCTTCTGTGGGAAGCCATCACTACCTCCAGGCCTACTGTGGCACAAGGAGAGACCCTGAGAGGAACACGGCTACTGCTCATGTCCAGCCTGCAAGCACAGGGCTGAGGGAATCGATACACCAACCTCTCTCTCCTCCTTCCCTCGAATCTTGTAGGCCTGAAGGGAAAAGGGACAGAGCAGGACCCAGAGACTGAGGTGCTGAGAACTTCAGTCAAGGGAAAGACCCAGCCTGAGGCTGCTTGTAAGGGGACACTCTGGGAGAATAGGTGCCTGACCTCACTCTCCTTCTTCTCAGCTCCATGCCAGTGCTCCTCCTGATGAGTCCCACATAAAAGCCAGAGGGCAAGGAATACCAGTGGACACATTACTCGATCAAGCAAGTCCAAAATTTCAACTTCTCAGGGAACAGAGCCAGATGGAAAAAGGTAGAGGATGAATTTGGTGGGGCAGATGGAGAACACCCAGCACAGAAGGCTTAGGATAAGTCCTTGATGTTGACCATGAAAAAGGAGAATCGTTTTGTTCAACCAACAAATTCTGATTGAGCATCTACTCTGTACCAGGCACAGTTCTAGGCACTGGAGACGATGGTTGTGAGGAAGAAAAACAAGGTCGTTGCCCTCAGAGAGCTTACATTCTACTGCACAGAGTAAGATGACATAGAAGCACAATCTATATATAAGATAATTACAGATTGTGATTAGTACCATGACAGAAATAAGCTGAGTTGTGTCACAGAGACACTAAGGGAATCTCCTTTCGA
>NW_007735429.1:5459-14300 GCF_000696425.1 Galeopterus variegatus | reverse complement strand
TGACTCCTAAATCTGATCTCCAGACCTGACCCTTCTCCTGAAACAAATACCCAGCTGCATGGATACCTACCCAGGGAAATCCACAAACACTTCAGACTCAGCACATGTGAAATGCGGTCTGCCTTCCTTCAGAAGCATTCTCCCCTACAATAAGATATAGCCTACTCCCAGGCTAGAACCTCCAGCTCCTCCCTCTCACTTAAGGTCATTTCTAATTAGACACTAAGTTCTGTCTCTTCTTCCTCATGATGCCTCTCAGATTAGGCCCTTTCTCTCCACTACCACTACCACTGCCGGCATAGGCTTGGCACTTCTTGTTGGATGTAGCAATAGTCTCTAATAATGGAGAGATTAGGTAGTTGTCCCCATAAAGAAGAGGACTCATCAAGAAATGTGAAATCTCCCCAAAACACACAAGCCCGTTGCTCCCTTACTCAAAAACCTTCTAGGACTCTCCATGGTTTAAAGAATAAAACCCAAAGTCCTTATTGTGACTTTCATCATTCTCTAAGAGCTGACCCCTGTCTACACTTCTGGCCCACATCCCAGCCAGATGGGATTATTCGTGATGTCCATGCATACTCTGCACCTTTCCACATGCAGCTTTGCTTCTTGCCTTTGCCTCAATTCAGAATGTTCTTCTCCTTTCCTCTTCAAGAGCAAGTCAACAAGAACATCAAGGGAAAACTTTAAAAAAAAAAAAAAANTTCTCTAAGAGCTGACCCCTGTCTACACTTCTGGCCCACATCCCAGCCAGATGGGATTATTCGTGATGTCCATGCATACTCTGCACCTTTCCACATGCAGCTTTGCTTCTTGCCTTTGCCTCAATTCAGAATGTTCTTCTCCTTTCCTCTTCAAGAGCAAGTCAACAAGAACATCAAGGGAAAACTTTAAAAAAAAAAAAAAAGGAATATCACGGGATTTTTTTTAACCTGATTTGGATTAATCATACCAAATTTTATTAAAAAGCTACTATCATTATAAGGCACAAGATTAGGGGAGCTAAGTGTGGGGGTCTTTGAGTCACACAACCCTCTTTCAAACCCCAGTCTGCTATTACCCAGTGTGTAACCTCTTCAGCCTCCATAGTGAGCTCGTCCACAAAATGAGAAAGATAATCTCACCCACCTCATAGGCCTGCTGGGAGGATTCAAACAGCAAGGCCCATTAGGCACACAGCAAGTGCACAATAAGCACTACTCCTACTGATAGTGTCTTAAAAATATGCCATTGTTTGAAATGAAAATTCTAACGAATCTAAGATACTTTACATGTATAAGTAAACTATCAAAAATAATTGAAAGTTACTGAGCCCACCATTGTCTAGTTTGTGGGACTGCTGGAGGCACAGTACATCATTACCATCTCTCTGGTAAACAACCTTGCAATGGACAAAAAAATAGCCATAAAACTTATCTTACTCTGATCTTCTAGCCCCATTCCTGAGGATATTTCCCCGCTGGAGGTCAGTAGCAGTCACTCAAATTATCTGCACGAAAACCTTATTAGCAATACCATTTGTAAAAGCAAACAATTTGAAATCATCTGATACATTCAGTAGTCGGGAACAGGCTCAACTAATTCCAGATGTCGTGGGCAGTCTATGGACCTGGCATGCTGCCTGGAACCCAGAGGCTTCAACAAAGAGCCTTTCCCTTCCCTTTCCCCCTTGCTTTCTAAGCTCCTATTTTGTATTGTTGATGAATCCATGAATGAATTTACAAAGAATGAATGAATACCTTAAAGTATTTGTTTGACTAAATGCCCAGAAGATATACCCTATAAAAGAAAGAACATTTAAAGTCTAACATGCAACTTTTATTATATCTCAGGATCAAAGTCCTTCCATAAATACTTATTTGAAGTTGCAACTGAAATCTACAGAAAAAGATTACTTTAATTAGTGTTTATTTAAGTCACTTCAAACTTGTAAAGAGTGCATAAAAATAAAGTTGTAGCTCCAACTCACAAAGGTATCAGGCTCTGCCTCAATCTTCAACACAATTTCAACCAGGCACACAATGATAAGTCAACATGAAGAACCAGGATCAGCCAACACCCAGGATAACCTAAACATTGCCATTATGCAGCAAAAATGTGGGGTAGGGGTAGAATTTAGTTCGTTATGGATGAATGAAAACTAATCCCATTTAGTTTCTAGAAAACGAAGTCTAAAAGAAACCAAAAAGGCAAAAGTAAAAGTTGGGGTAGGGCTGGTCATCTTGGCAACTTTTATTAGTAAGTACCGCCTATTTGCAGAGGTAGAAAATGTGATCTCACCACTTCTTTCTGCTCTAGAGCATCCAATTTGGGTCTACTTTTCTTCTTTGAGAGGCTGTGCTTGGTTTCAGACCATTTTTCCTGGCAGTCACATAAAGGAAATAAAAAAGGAGACATATGACCTCACCTGCTCCAGTACCTCCAGCCTGACAGAACAGCAAGGCTTCCTGTGCTTTGCTTTCTTTAGTCTGATTCATTTCATAATAATGGAAAACACATTCTCTCAGGAAAAGGGAACTAGGGGCCTTAAGCAAATCTGCAGCTCTCTGTTGCACAGGTTTACAAATATGGATAGACTTTCTGTCTTTATTAACTGCAAAGGGTTTCAAGAAAAGCAAATTTAGGGCCGGCCCAGTGGCGCACTGGTGGCGCTCCCGCCAAGGGTTCAGATCCCATGTGGAGACCGGTTCCCGCTCACTGGCTGAGCGCGGTGCGGGCGCAACACCGAGGGTTGCAATCCCATTACTGGTCAGTAAAAAAGACAAAAAGGAAAAAGAAAAAAAGAAAAGCAAATTTATATATTTTGATCAGTGACTCTTAAACCTTTTTTGGGTCACGGAGCCCTCTGAGAATTAACTGTAAGCTATGAACTTTCTCCCTGGAAAAATGCACAGACAGACTTACACACATACACACACATTATACACACCTAATCCAGATACATTTTTGCATGCAACCCCCTGATTGGTCCACAGCCTCCAAGTTCAGAATTTCTACCCTAACTAATTCCTTTCAAAGAGGAAAGCTGAGTTACCCAGGTAGCGGAGGCCCAAAGAGTCCTCCATTAATCAGGCAAAACAACAGAATTTCAGAACCTGAAAATGAAGTAGAGATCTATGCTTCAAATATTTTCAAAGGTAAATTGTAGTTTTTTGCTTATTGGTAGTGGTGGAACTCCCTTTTCATATGAAATCTTCTGCAAAGCACCAAGACTTAAAACAGAAAAAAATTAAGCTATTCTAACTATAAAGATGCCGGCGGCCTGGATCCCCATCCTTCCAGCTGTCCCCACGGCACCTCTGATTCTGAGAAAGACAATGGAAAACAATGCCCTGGGCCAGCTCCACTGGTCCACCAAGCCACACTTGGGCCCTTATCCAGCCACTCCTAAGGAGCACTGGCTGTTCAGAGAACAACCTTAATATCCCAGAACGTACCTATTTCTCGGCCCAGTTGGGAGGACTTCAGAGATCCTGCTGAAGAGACAACAGCACACCTGCCCCATGGCCCAGCCTTGGTCCTAATGTTCTCCTTGGGCAGGTAACCTTCCCATTCGGAGGTATTGAAGGGAAAATCTGTGGACTCTACCATGGACACATTCACGTGGTCCCGGAGGTGGCAGCGCAGGGCCTCTGCACTGAACTTGATGCCTGGCCCTGGCCCTTTGTAGGATACATTGTATTTGTTCATACTCAGATAATTCTTCCGGATCTTTTGCAGCCTGGGGATAAGGTTTTTGGAAGAGCTGTCCTTGTCCCATACCTGGAAGGAGGCCTTTGGTTTGGCACTGGCTGGGCCCCTGGGACTGCGGGGGGCCTGGCTGCCCTTGTGGGCTTCCTGGGTGTTCCTTGAGGACATAGACTGGGTATCAGATCCCATGGTCGGTTTATCCAGACTCTTCAGCACCTGGAATCCCTTGCTTTGCAATTTAAGGGAATCATAGTAACTCCCTTTCTTCTTTTCCTTCCACACACAGATGACTGCAAACAGGAGAAAGGCCAGGACACAGTAGCTGAATTTTTTCTTCAGGTTGGTGAGAATCATAATGAAAGATGTGTTCAGGGAAGCCACTCAGTTCTGAGCAGGAAAACAAGCCTTAAAAAAAGTGGAACAAGGGGGAAAAATGATGTAAAGAAAATCCAACAGTGGCGTGAGGGAGGGTAATGGGCTGCACAACAGATTTAGAATGAGGAGATGTGAATTCCACCCCTGGTCTTCCTCCCACCTATTACACAACCTTAAGCAACTCAAAAAAATTCAGGCTCAGTTTGTGCTTTGAACGTAGAGAGCATTCCCTCGAACACTCCCTTCTTCCTCTCTGAGCCACGAACACTTTATGTGTCCTTCCACCATTTCTCTTTACACCCTGAATCTTAGTGTGTGATAGCCATGGTCTACTTCCCTGACTGCAGTCCGACCTTCTTGAGGTCAGGAACCACATCTTACACATCGTTCAGTTCCTACGGCCTTGTTCCAACTGTTAAATGAAGGCCTGCATGCTTGAAAAAAATAGAAAAAAAGGAAAAGCAGGCTGACAGGTCTATATCACAGAACCCAAATGCTCTCAAATCCTAATGTCCTGGTATCATTTTCAAATAGCCAGAAATAAACCTCTTGCCATAGCTGATGCCATAGATTTGTGCTTCCTCTCTCTAAGGGCTGTGATGTTGGACTCCTGCCTGAGAAGAAGCTCAAGGGTTAGCTCCACAACATGACATCCAGTTTTGTGCAGTGCCCCACAAGAAGAGCTCTACTAAGACAGGAAGCTGGCTCACCTCAGGACAGAGGATAGGAAATCTTGATGAGTTTACAGATATGTGTCAATTAAGGAAATGAAAATAAAAATTCATTAAGCACACGAGATGTTACTGTGTTTAATTTCACCAAACAGGGCTACTGTGATGCACAACTCCAGGGGGCGCCATGCATATTACAGTCTAATATGAAGGGCATCTCCTGAGCTGTGCAGAGGGGCCCTGACCATCCCTAGCTATAAAGGTGTTATAATCTCCATTTTTATAAATTACCAACCTGAAGCTCTGAAAGGTTAAGGAAGTGCCCCGATCACAGAGCTGAGAAAGTGGCTGTACTGCACTTCAAATCCACGTGCCCTCGATTCCCTAACCCATGTCCTTTCCACTACACTGTGCACAGAGTTGCTGAAAGTTCTGGGAAATGGATTTCACTAAGCAAATAGAGTCTGAATAGTCTCCTTTATATTTGGGTAAAGACCTACTTTGTTTTCTCAGATTTATTGTGTAACTAAAGGGAACATGAAAGCACTTTGAACTCAAATAATGTCTGTATCTTTTGAAAAACATTAAATTCTCTCCTCATTCGCTGGGTTTATTTACTGTAATGAGTCGGAACTATTGTCCCTGGGATTTGCTAACCCATGAGGGGTCTGAATTCCCTTCCCATGGAGCCTGCTCCTAATGACATTAAGGATAAGGTAGTAGGAGTACTGGACGGGGTACTCATGAAACCTGAGTTTTTGCCCCCATTCCTGGTGACTTGGGCAAGTCATTTAATAACTCTGCCCTATCTCATTCAGGGAGTACTGGAACGACAGACAAGAGGATGTGCTAACGGGCTTTGAACTAAGTAAGCACAAAGGCACAGGAGGCATTCTGAACAGAGACGGGGAGCAGCCCCTCAGCATGAGGGCCACGTGGAGGTAACGTGGGACGATGGAAGGTGGCAGAGTGCAGCACTGGCCACAACTTATCAGCCTGACTTCAGGCTCTTCATCTGAGACTCTTCCATTAACTGAAATCCACATTGTTCTTGGAATCCTCTGGCAGTGCCAACCAAAGCAGTACTTCCCACTATCCCAAACCATAGGAACCAGTGGCCCAGAGGATGGATTCTTACCTTAGGCTGCTGAAATTTTAGAAAAATAGAAATTTACACAGAAGAAAGAGAATTCAGATACAAGATCATAAAGGAGGAGGTGGGGGGCTTGTAAACTAAATTTGTAAAACATCAGAAAACTAAGGAATCAATTTCCTCAGCACAAAACATAGCTAATCACATGACCATATGACAGCTGAAGAACTGGAGGAGAAAAGTGGCATTTAAGGAGGGTCTACTACATGGTAGGCACTTTACCTGCAATATTTCATTGAATCTTTACCACACAATGTGGAATAGATATTGACAACTCTGTTTTAGAAAATGAAGAAACTGAGGCTTAGCAAGGTTATAAGATTTCTCCAACGTCAACAGCTAATCAGTGCTAGAACAAGGATTCCAACCCAGGCCTGTCTGACTCTAAAAGATCATGGTCTTTCCCTAAAGAACAGGCATCTGTGATAAAGGGCAAAGAAAAGTCATTGTTCACCAAATAAGACTCAGAAATAAGGGTCTCTCGAGAGGCAACTTGATCTGTCAGACAATCGCTTAAAAGCCATCTTCTCCATCAGTGTCGTGCCAGCCATGACTCAAGTGTACTGTTTTGCCACTGTGGGGATCCACATTAATTAGGTTTTATGAGACCCAGTACAATCTTATGAGATGAGCAGAGAAGATTTTATAAGCACCATTTATAGCTGAAGAAATGAGGTTTTGGAAGAATAAGAAATTTTCAGAGTTCCAGGAGTGATTTGGAAATGGTGGACTTGGAACTCGACTTTCACATGTCTGAGTGAAAGGAGACAGGAAATGAGGTTTTGGAAGAATAAGAAATTTTCAGAGTTCCATGAGTGATTTGGAAATGGTGGACTTGGAACTCGACTTTCACATGTCTGAGTGAAAGGAGACAGCTGGGAGGAGCATGATCCACTTTCCCAGGAGCTGAGGCTCAGAGGGGGCAATGGGCTTCCTGACAGCACCTACTCTCCAAAGAAGGGTTTCTCAGGAAAGAAGAGCTCCCCAAACACGCAGCCCAAGGACAGTGTGCAACCCTCAAATGGCCTCAGCCTTCACAGCCTGTGCTCTATCATGGCCTCAGCACTCCATCTGTAACCTCCCATCAGGGCTCATGTGGTCCCTCAACACCACCAGCAGTTGAGGTGTCAAGTCCACTAGCTGGCTGGAGTTTCTGGTCACAGGCACTTAGAGCTGCAAGACCCTTTCTCATCACTCAAGCTGTTCTATCAGGACGAAGACTGAAGAAGTTTCATCTAAACAGCCCAACTAAGAGACAAGAATAGCAAACTTTTCTCCACAAATTCTTTGAAAAAAATCACACCAAATTTTGAATTTTCCAATCACACCAGACTGATTTCTCAGGACTCCAGGAGTTTGCACAACCACATTCTCCCTCCTTGTCCATCTGCATGTCAATTCTGACAGCAACACCTCTCTGCAGTCTATGGAGCTCACCTCCCCTTCAGCACTATCCCTGCTTCCTGCTGCTCATGACCAGTGCTTTGTAATGCTTGCTTTTTATGCCCGACTCAGCTGCTAGAGCAGTACTCCTCCTGGGATCATTTCTGAAACCCCAGGACCCAGCACAGTGCCTGGAATAGAGTGGGTACTCAATAAAGGATTATTGAACTGATGCAACTGTATCAATGACTCCTTACAACCACCATGAGGCTTCTAGAAGGAGAACATAGTAATAATCTGCATGATCACCTACAGAGACCAAACCAACACTGAACCAGCAGAAAAAATTTCAAAATAAGAAACCCTGTCCTGATTTACTTACTCATCACAACATACTCAGTATCAAAGGCAGGACTTGGTACATAGCAGGTGCTCAGAAAAGGTTGACTGAATTACAAAATAACTCAAGTCTTATATTTAT
The DNA here is from genome assembly GCF_000696425.1 of Galeopterus variegatus. Classification (NCBI taxonomy): domain Eukaryota; kingdom Metazoa; phylum Chordata; class Mammalia; order Dermoptera; family Cynocephalidae; genus Galeopterus; species Galeopterus variegatus. The sequence goes on along the minus strand of NW_007735429.1, from coordinate 6,544 downwards.
AGCTTATAGAAATGGGCAAGCTACCTATCCCCATCCTCTCAACCCTCACTGAATCAGCAGTTAAAAATGCATAAATAAAACAGCAAAGCTGTAGCCAGGCATTGAGACACTAAGACTCCTGGCCAACACACTTTACCACACAAGTTTTTATTCAGAAATGTACGCCTTTGCTAGTCCATGCCTCTAGGTGTTCCTTACCTGCTTCTGGCTAATCCCCCTGGGGCTGCAGGTCCTCTGGGTCCTCAGGAACTAGTGATATTATCCAGGAGTGAGGTTCGTTTAACTGCGTCTGGAGGCCAAGGCTCATTTTTCTCAGGATGATCAAAAAACATCTGCAAAGGAAAAAAAGAGAGAGAGGATATGAGAGCTGTTTTCCAGCAGAGGCAGGGCTAAACATTAACAAGATGAGTAGGTACTTCTGTAGGCCTGGACTATGGCTCAACCCAGGAAGCCCTGATGACTCAAAAAGAGAGAAGAGCCCGTTACAGGTGCAATGCTCTGGATCCATAACAGCACACAGAACCTAGAAATAGAACAATGCTAGATAAGAATGTGCTAGAAAGATAAAGCAGACATCAACCTGGGAAGAAAGGGTTGTTAAATCTCTGGCTTGGGGATAAATAGAGAGTAATACAGCTCATCCCCAAATAAATTTTAGACAGATTTTCAAAAAAAAATCTATTTTCAAAGAATATTCAATTATATGTGAAAGTTCAACAGTATGATTTTGACTAAAAAAAGGTAGGTTGCAAAACTGTAAATACTATGCAAATTCAGAAAAAAAAAGACCTTTGAAAAAATTGACATATGAGAAGAGAAAGTACTAGAAAAAAATACATACAAGATGGAAAATAATGTGTTTTTTTATAACTTTATGTATATATTCCGAAATTTCTAAAATGTATATTCATTATTCTTCAAGTCTGAAAAAATATCATAAAAATATTATTAAAAAATATAATTTAGGGGCCGGCCCGGTGGTGCACTGGATAGTGCGCCGCTTGGGAAGCGCGGCAGCGCTCCCGCCCGAGGGTTCGGATCCCACATACAGACCGGTTCCCGCTCACTGGCTGAGCGAGGCGCGG
>NW_007735429.1:1580-5236 GCF_000696425.1 Galeopterus variegatus | reverse complement strand
GTCCCGTTGCCAGTCCCCGGTCCGGTACGGGGGCGACACTGAGGGTTGCGATCCGTTGCCGGACATAGAAAAAGACAAAAAGACAAAAAAAAAAAAAAATATATATATATATATATATATATAATTTAAAAAATCTAAATATATAATTCTATATTTGTCAGCTTTCTCTTTTCTTTCTTTTGATGCAATGTACAAAAATAGCAAACAGAAAGGTTAATAGATTCAATTGCAAGAAAATTCCAACTTGTATATAGTTATATATAATTTAAAAAATCTAAATATATAATTCTATATTTGTCAGCTTTCTCTTTTCTTTCTTTTGATGCAATGTAGAAAAATAGCAAACAGAAAGGTTAATAGATTCAATTGCAAGAAAATTCCAACTTGTATATAGTGAAAAAATACTACAACTACAATAAAAAGGAAAACAGAAGTCAATGTACAAAAAGAGTTGATACAGTAAAAGCCTCCTAAAATAAAGAGGCAATCAATATGAACAGACAAAACACAAAATAAAAAACACAATTAATAAGCATGTGACATTATGGTTAATTTTGAGAGAAATCCAAAAGAGGTGCCTAGAATATTAAGATACTAGTTTATAGAATTTACATTGGTCTACAGTTTTTAAAATGACAATACTTACTGCTGGAGAAATTACAATGAAATTAGTATACATCTGAAGGAGCAGCATAAACTAATTTAACCTTTCTAAAAAGTATTCAGGCCATGGAATTAAGAGCTCATAACTACTGACCATGTTACTGTACTTCTAGGAAATCATAATGAATAATTTTTTAAAATAAAGATTACATACTTCAGTTTGCTCACATGTGAAATGATTCCCTACCTTCCACAGTTGTGGTGAGGATTGAAAGAGGAATTTACTGCCTTCTCAGGTCACACATGGCTGTTCGAGCAGCTCTGCCTCTTAAATCCTAAAAGAAAAGGAAATCAATCTCCTTGTAGAAATAAACATAGCAATTTAAGCTCTCCTCTCTGGAGCCACACACTCTCAGACTGAGAACCTCTCTTGTTTGTTGAACACGTGCTCCATGTCAGACTCAGTGTTAAGAACATCACGTGCATCACCTCACTTCATCCTCGTAGTGACCCTGCACAGACTGTACCACCTACTATCCCACGCCCCTTGCTGCGATCATCGTCTCCTTCACCTAGGATACTCCTCTTCATTCCCTGAATATTTTAGCTTCTGACTCACTGTAATTCTCCTCATCACTATTTCTGTCATAACCCTTATGAGTACTAATATGCACCTACAAGATATTCTAGTCCCCTGGCCTCACAGTTCTTTGATCTCCTCTATGCCAATGACTGCAACCTCAACCACTCAGTCCCAGGTTCATATCTCTGATCTTGTTATTTACAAAAATATATCCCCTTTATAATCTCAAGTTCAGGCATCTTCTCTCCAACCACCACTCCTGTCTTTGCAGCTTATTCCAACTAGTACCCCAACTCCAACAATCTTTTGTGGTTAATCCTACCACCTTCTCACTGTCCCTCACTTCCCTTGTGTTCTCACATCCCTTCCTACCCAGCTTACATTCCATGGCCAATCCTTAAAATGACTCCCCTGCCCTCTCTCATCACATATGGTTGGCTAAAACCCAATCCCAGTTCAATCCAATTCTCTATTCTACTCTACACCTGCAACCATGCAACTGGACATGGCTAGAGAAAATTACACAACAGTGCTTGCTTACTTCACTTCAAGTTCGTGATCACTAACTGCCGTAAGTCCTTAATGCTTTCCAGCAATCATATGCTGCTTTCCCAGTCCACTCATTGGTGGCATTCCTAGAGGACTATTTGACTTCCTCCCCTCAATCTCACTCTCACTTGATAAACTTGCTACTTCTACATGGAGAAAACAGAAGCTACCAGAACAGAACTTCCTGCAGTCCCCTACCTCAGCCCACTTTTCCTACATTTATGCCTGCATGTCTCTTGTTACTACAGATGAACTGGCTGTGTTCACCACTAGCAATAACCAACACTTGTCCACTAGATCCTACACACTCTTGTCTACTTAAGGAAATTGTTATAGAATATGTCCCCTTTTTCTTCTGCATCAATAAGCTTCCCTCTCTCAAAGATCATTCCCATCAGCACAAAAACACGCTGTTATTCTCCTACCTTGAAAAACAAAAACAGAACACCTCTCATGATTCAGGCAACTATGCCCTGATCCTGGCAGTCTCGGCATCACTAACAGTGAGACACCCAGACAGGATGTGCCTTCTAGTGTGGGGCAATAGGAACCTCACAGCATCAGCTGTGAAAAATCCTTTCCTAAAATGCTTAATCTGTACATTGTCAAGCCTTTATATACAATTCCAGTTTTTAGGAAACATGAAAGAAAGAAGAAGGTAAGTGACACCATAGGGAAGTTATCAGACAGATCCAGAAAGTAGAACTTCCTGCTGGACAACTGAACTGGTTTCATCAAGTCAATGGGCATGAAAAAGCAATGGCTTCAAAGACATAATAATAATATGCAATGGAGACCTTGTCTAAATCTCGGCTTGAATAAAACACCTTTTGAATCTTCATTTGAATGAAACAAATGAAATACATGAACACAGATTGTACATGATATTAAGAAATCATTATTAAGTTTGTTAGGTATAATAATAGTATTATGGTTATACACAAAAAAAGTTGTATATATGTGAAGTAGTAAGAGATGAAATATACTTTAAAATACTTCAGCCAAAAAATAAAGTAAATATGAAAAAATGCAATGTCATTTTTCAAATGTATTCCAATTAAGCCACAGACAGAACAGTGATTTACAAACTTTTTTCTTCTTGGACAACAACATCATTTGAGAGTGGAGCGAGTTTAAAGGAGGTTGAAGAAAAAAGTTGTGACAGACTACTATTTCTGTTTTACCGAAGGAATTAACTGAAAAAGGTATGACTTAACAAAAGTTATACTTCACCACTACATGAGTTCTAAATAAACTCCATTTCCCTGCCCCTCCCCCTAAACGTCTTGACCTCATTTCGCCTTCCAGCTCCTGCCCTAGCTCGCTCTCTCTCTCTCTCTTTTTTAACAGTACAACACCTTAGAAGACTGTCCATAGTCACTGTTACCACTTTTCGTCTTCCCATTCTCACTTGAGCCCCCTTCAGTCAGGCCCTCCCCGTCTCCACGAACCTGCTTGTCTGGGTCCCAAAGCCCTCCAAGACCTCCTTGCTGCTAATTAAATGTCCAATGCTCAGTCTCCAACTATTCAGCACATCAGCAATGTTAGTCAGTTGGTTATTGCCTCCTCCTTGAAACATATTCTTCACATGGCTTCCAAAATGTACGCTTCTGGTTTTTCTCCCCCTTAGCGGTCACTCATTCTCAAGTTTCCATTGCTGCTTCTCCTCATCTCCCCAACCTCAGCACCCTCGGTTCTGCCCTTTGTTCCAACTACACTCACTCTCTACTGGTTGTGAGCATCTTGTGGTCTGTTCCCCTCCTACCCAGCCTGCAGTTTACACCCAATACATGTTTGTTGAAGTGCACTAAAGTGAGTTCAGAAAACGGGTTCTGTCAGTGAGTTTCTATACAAAGGAAGCCTTTTTTTTTTTTTTTTTTTTTTCTTTTCTTTCTTCGTGACCGGCAACGGATTGCAACCC
>NW_007735429.1:0-580 GCF_000696425.1 Galeopterus variegatus | reverse complement strand
GCAGACAAGTGCTAGTTTGAGAATGTTTTTCAAGGCCAGGATGAGAAAAGTACAGAAATAGAGTGTGAGTAACTTTTATAGTACTTTAAAAGAATAATTTTATGCCTGTTGCATCTAATAATAATTTTTGAAATGGGACTTGTATTTTGAATGTCCTTTTTCTATTTCATTATTCCATAATCCATTTTTATTGCATTTTTCAAAACTATGGATGTGTGAGATTGGGGGAAAAACCTAGTTCTTCACCACCAATAGCTTGAGAAGCTCTGGCTTTGGAGAAAGCTCATTCAGGCTATCAACCCCAATAGCTTGAGAAGCTCAGGCTTTGGAGAAAGCTCATTCAGGCTATCAACTCAAAAACCCAGATTCAAATCCTGGCTTTTCTACCTGTCAGTTACATGATCTTAGGTTAATTAGTCATCCTCTGTGAGCCTTGTGTCTTCATCTGTAAAGTATGGATAATACTTAAAAGTTTGCCTCTGCAGGGTTGTGGTGACAATTTAATGATCGATGTTATCACTTTGTTTTGGTTAACAATTATTGAGCTCTTACTATGTGCTAAGGTAAAGCTCCTTTAATT
>NW_007735428.1:82105-86747 GCF_000696425.1 Galeopterus variegatus | reverse complement strand
TAACATGGTGAGCGACATTTTAAGCACATTTTAAAAAACAAAATGGTGAAAATGCAAGAAATAGTAAATAACTGATTTGGGGAAGTTACAATAACTTTCAAAGTGGCTTCAGGAAATATTTAAAGAATAAAAAAGGGAAGATTGCTTATCCTCTTCCCCAAACCTACAGCATCATTAATTGGCCTATTGTCTTTCCTAGTTTTCCTTGCAAATTTGGCTTCATGCTATCAGAAATGTCTTGTAGTACTTTTTTGTTTGATGTGGGGGTGGGGGGTAAAATTCTAATCTTATCAAGGCATTTCCAGATTTGATTAATAGCCTCTTTTCAATATGCAAATCCCTTTAATATTACAAAATCACCTTGCAGCTTGAATAATCAAGTTGATTTTTAAATTACTAATATATAAAATATCCTCTTATCATAGATATTTTTTCTGTTTTAAGTTGAATTAGGTTAGCTTAGTAATCTATTTTACGAGGAATTTGATAATTTTGCTCAAAATACTTTTCTAATCCAAGTTCTTAAACTAGGTATCACCAAATTATTTTTCTAACACTATTGGCAAATATTTTTAAAATTATGTTAATGCATTTCAAGTAACATATTTGATATTTTATATCTAACATATTTATTTAATATGCTTTAACAATATTATCAGTGTATTTCCTAAAAACTTTGGATGAATTTGTTGACTAACTTAGCTAATGTTCATAAGTAGAATTAGTTATTAATGTATCTAAGAAGGGCTTCCTTTTAAGGAAAACTTTTGTATAGATTATAAGACTGTCATACAAAATAAAACAAAATAAATACATCAATATAGATGTTTCCATAATATGTTCTTTAAAAACTTCTAGTTTGATGTGCACAAGCTAAATTTATATTTCTCAAGTTGAACTATTTATGAAACAAAATTTTTCCTATGCAATTAGTTGATATGTGTATGTTTATGCAAGACTAAACATTGTGTGAGATAATTTGTTAGATGTTTTAAAACAGGAAAATTAAACTTATGTAGTGGTCATCCACTATTTTCATATTCCTGTTTCCCTGAAATTTAATTTTGTATCTCAATTAGTTTTCTAAATGTATAAATTTTCTAAATGTGGTGGCTACTGCACATTTTAAAATAGTGCCTGGCTTGGCAAATTTTCAAGAATTCCACCCATGTAGTAATTATAAAATAAGTATATTTAACTAATAAAAGATTGTGTTCAACTTTAAAGTGAACAATTTAGAATGTGTTAAAATTTCACTAAGAAAAAAAGTTACTTAAAATTTTATTATATGTTGCTCATTATTTTTTGTAAAATACTGTTTTAATAAAATATTTTTACAAAGATTGTTTTTTAGTCAACTTTTTCATGAGGTTAACTGTATTGCATGATTCATATATCTTAATCATAATGAAGGTCTATATTAAGGAACTGATCAATTCTCGCATGAAATGTTTCTCTACATAATCATAAACTCTCTTCATACTTCTGTTTTTATTTCTATATCTATTTCTTCTTTTCCTTTTCTCCCTCGTCCTTCTTTTCTTTTCTTCCTCCTCCTTCTTCTAGCTCTAGAAACACACTTTTTAAAGAATAATGAAAAGGTTTTGGAACACAATCATGGATATAGTTGCACAGCATTGTGAATGTTCAAAGTGCCACTTTAAAATGGTCACTTACATGTTAACTTTACCTCAGTTAAAAACAATAAATTCCCAAATAAACTAAAAAAAGGGTAATGAGCTACATCACCTGACAACCCCCTTATTATTAAATGCACTCTTATTATCAAGCTTATGCCCATTTAGGTGTTCTTAGCATATATTATTTTGAGAAATTTTAAAATTTTTTCACAGGTTTTATTCATTTTAATTATTTATTCATTGAACATATATTCTGAGCTTAATATTGCAATATTGATTAAAGGAAAATTTTATTCTCCCTAACATATGTGTAAGTCATGTACACTTCAGTGTATTGATTTTTTATATTGTTAAAAAGACTAAGAAATAAAACATTAATACTTCTCTTGTGAGAAAACTTTTTGTTCATTCATCCACTCACTAGAAAAATATCAATTGAAGGTCATCTGTGTATCAAGAATAATTCTACTTTAAATACAATAGGTATATAAATCAATTAGTTGTGTAAAATATTATTTACAAAAATATGTGTATGCAAAAGAGCTAATACCAAAAAAAATGTTTTCTATGCAGCTATTAGTATGACATTTATCCTTCTGAAGCAATGGGTATCAAATTATTAGAAGGTGAAATTTAGATAATGACAACTGCATAATTAGTGCACTGGTGATCTTTCCGAGTGTTATTTTCATTTGAGAACATTTCCTGCCTCATTTTGGCAGAGGGAGGAACATGGCACTTGACAAAAGAAATCTGAAACTGGTAGAAAGGTAGGGTAAAGATTAGCACAAGGAGAGTTTTACCATAGCAGTTTTCATTTTTATCCAAGAATATCTCTCATATGTTCATCTCTCAACCCTGCCCCATTCCTGGAAACCCAGACATCAGTTTTCAGATCAAGGGACCAGACAGGACACATAAAGAATTTGTTTATAAATAGAAATTTAAAAAGTTCTTTTAAAAATGTTTTTAGTATTGGGGCATAAAGAAATGTAAATTCAGAACCAAAGACCTGCCCACTCACAATGTCCTTTCACAATGTGCAACTTTGACCTTGAGTGCTCAATGCAGCCAGAGACAATGGATGGCTGTGCCCAGTTAAGCAGGGTTCTTCAAAAGACTTCAATACAGAGGGGGTTCTGTACCACTTTGGTGAAGCATAAACAATAGTTTATCAATAAGTACGATTTATCATTAATCCTTGTTGATACCCCCAATAAACTGAGGTATATGATTGGCATCATCTGTGAGTAAAAGGGAATATGAAAAAATATATAATTTTAACATTTTTGTTATCATGTCTGCAAATTGTTGTGACACACAATATTTGGGTTTTGTTAGAAATTTGAATTCCATTTATATTGTTGTTATACTCACTTTTTCAAAATCTAAATTCATTAGATTATTAGGTTATTACTATTATTATGTATGGTTCATATGACTTGCTAAGAGCTAATATGATTTAATTCACAAGGATAGTTGAAATATATTGATCATTTTGTAGCAGGAGGTAACATTCACTTATGATTTCCAATAATAAATGCTTTTCACCTAAGTGGTGATAAATGGTGTATGAAATGATGATGCTACTTGTTAGACTTTATTCAGTTTTATAAAATAATGTATTTGTTAGTTCTGTTTATTTTCTATTACATAATTTCTATCTGTATTATTTAGCAAGATATTCATTAACTACCAAATAATAAACAAACAGCAAGAAAAGTGGAGATAAAATGTATTAAAAATGAATGATTCTATAAATACATTAAATGTAAAAATATTGGTATGTCGTACAATGAAAACGAGACTCTAATACTTTAAGTTTTAAATTTCTATTGATTAAAACAAAAACAAAACAATGAAGAAAAAGAACTCTAGCATCAATATTAGTAGAATTAATTAAATTAAAATATGATTAAGAATTTATGATGTTTGTGTAATAACATGAGTTCTTACCTGTATTTCATGGCATGATATGAAAAATGACAGAGCACTGAGGAATACAAATGTAATTATAGTGGGGATTTTGGACACATCTTTATTAAAATATTAAACAGATATCACAGAAATAGTACTGCCAAAAATGATTATAATTTAGGTAGGACATACATTAGAGAAGAGAGAGAGATTTCTGGCATTAAAGTCACTCTTAAATCTGTTGATCGTGAAATTATCTTAGCACACATATTAAAGATAAGCAAAATGTTTTGCATGAATAAAATAATACGGATAGGCGGATAAACAAGGCATATTTATCTAGAACATAAGTGCAATAAATAAAACTCAATTAAAGATGGCCCTGAAGTAAAGGGGAAAAAAAAGGATATCCAAATTGTGTCTGGTAGATAGGAACAGAAGTGTCAATCATTGGGAAGGTAAAGACTACATGAAAAGTTGGAGTATTTTTGTAGCTCTATGATTGAAGTTATCAGCAGTTGCTTTATGAAATCCAGTCACAAATACAGTCAAATAAATACTTCACAACCTTTCAAAAGTAATTAAGACAACTGTTTATTTGTACTAAGCATCAGTCAAATATGAAAAGCTAATATACAGTTAAAAGGAAGTAAGCAGAAATAGATGATTTATACAGCAGAATTAAAACAGCACACAAAATGATATCTTCAGAATAAAAAAGTATATATTGCATTCACATGAAGATGGTACACACAAAGATAGTACATGGGAACATAAATTGTTTGGAATATGAGATTAAACACATCTTTCACAAAATAGAATAAAAAAGAGTGAGAAGATTATATACATAGAGAATATCTCCAGAAGTTACAGTAATAGGATAATAGAAATTCACTAATAACATAGAACAGGTAAAGCAGAAAGAAGAAAGAAGTATGTCATTTTAAAGAGTGAGAGAATACACATGATATTTCCATAACTGATGAAATTCAACTTTTGGAATCCAAAGAACACCTCGCTTAAGAAAAGAAAAAAAAAAAAAAAAAAAAAAAAAAAAAAAAAAAAACCCAAAAAAAAAAAAAAAA
>NW_007735428.1:80020-81442 GCF_000696425.1 Galeopterus variegatus | reverse complement strand
AAAAAAAAAAAAAAAAAAAAAAAAAAAAAAAAGAAAGAAAAAGAACCCAAACAAACAAACAAAAAACCCAAAAAACTTCACAAAGCACATTCTTTAACTTATAATTTTGAAAAACAGAGAGTAATAAAATGTTAAAATCAAGTTCACAGAATATAAACCAATAATAAATAAATAAATAATCAGGCTTAGAGAAAACTTTTGAAAAGTGCACTTATTTATTTTAAAGGACTTGTATCTGAAATATATAAAGAACACATAAATCTCAACAATAAAAATAACAAAGAACACAATTAAAAAATGGGCAAAAACATTTGAACAGATGCTTCAAATAGAAGATATACGAATGACAAATAAGCATATGTAAAGATACGTTCAATGCCATTGGTCATTAGGGGATTTTAAATTAAAACAATGATAAGATACCACTACACACCTATCGTAATGGCTAAAATCCAAAAAACTGTACTACATGAGGATGTGGAACAGAAGAAGCTCTAATTCATTGTTGGTGGGAATGCAAAATGGTAGAGCAACTTTGGAAGACAGTTTGCTAATTTCTTAGAAAGCTAAACAGTCTCACCACATGATCCATCAGTTGTTCTTCTATGTATTAACTCAACTGATTCGAAAACTTATTTCTATATAAAAAGTGCATATGAATGTTTATAGAAGCTTTATTTGCAATCACTCCAAACTGGAAGAAACCAAGATGCCTTTAATAAATAAATAAATTAAAAACCTAACCAAACCAAACAAAAAAGCTGGTACCTCCATATACAACACTACTCTTTGCCAATAAAAAAGAATGAGCTATAAAGCCATGCAAAAACGTGAATGAATCTTAAATGCATATTGCTAAGTGAAGCAAGACAATCTGAAAATGTTATGTGCAGTGTACTATATGATTCTGTTCATATAACATTTTTAAAAAGGCAAAACTACAGAAACAGTGAATAGATGAGTAGCTGCCAGGGGCTCAGGGGAAGGAAGGATAGGTTTAATAAAGCACAGGAGATGTTTAGAAAGTCTTTAGAGGGAGTGAAACTATTCTGTATGATACTGTAATTGTGGATACATGGCAATATATATATATGCTAATACTCATAGAACTTTACAGAACACAGAATGAATTCTAATTTATGAAAATTAAAAAAAACCATTTAGTAGACTTGAGAATTTCAGAATGGAATTCACATTTTTATGTCCATATCCAAAGTGATCCACAGAATCAACCCAATCCCCATCAAAACTTCAATGACATTTTTCGCAGAATTGGAAAAAACAATCCTAACATTCATATGGAATAACAAAAGACTATGAATAGCCAAAGCAATATTGAGCTAAATAAATAAAGAAAGCCAGAGGCATAGCACTACCTGACTTTAAACTATACTACAAAGCTATAATAACCAAAACAGTATG
>NW_007735428.1:77222-79549 GCF_000696425.1 Galeopterus variegatus | reverse complement strand
AATGATATTTTCCTTACTAAAGAAAAAATCCACTAGCCTGAATTCCCTAACAAAGAACACATTCAAACAGAATAAAAAATAAAAAGACAAAGTGAGATAATTCATCAGTCGCACATCTGTACTGAGGGAAATACAAAGGTCAGAGAAAAAATTATTCTAGATGGTAAGACAGATTTCAAACAAAAAGAGAATCATTTAGACTAGAAAATGTCACTAGATGTACCTGATCATTGGCTGTATAAAACCATGATAGTGTCTTTTGTAATGTTCTTTATCTAATAAAATTAATGACTGTTATATGAATTTGGGGAAAAAAATTAAAGTGCTCCAGTATCCTTTCATTGTCTGGATAGAGTGTAAAAATATTAGTAACTTTATAAAAGTTTGTATATTTTTGTTCTAGGACATGACAGATTGTTTAGTAAAACATACTAACTCTCCCATTACTATCAAAGCTGGAAATAAAAAAGCAACTGTTTGATGTCAATGGAGTTTTACGCGTGTGTGTGTGTGTGTGTGTGTGTGTGTGTGTGTGTGTGTAGAGTGAAGGAGTTGAGTAGCAGAGATCCTAATGAGTGAGAGGACAAATGTTTTTTTTTTTTTTTTTTTTTTAAATTTATTTAGACAAAAAAGTTATCCAAGGGAACAGAGACTGAATAGAAAGTATTAACTTTCAGAGTGTGGGAGTCTCTCTTGGCTGGGGCAACAGAAATTGGAATTTCGGATGGCAAAGGTGGCTAGTACTGGAAGGATGTGAGAAAATTGCAAGGATATATACTGTGGTTTGAACTTGTCCCCCAAAGTTCATGTGTTGGAAATGTAATTTAATCCCCAATGATAAAATGTTGAGAGGTTGGTTCCTTAAGAGGAGATTAGGCAGAACCCTCATAAATGGATTAGTGCCTTACACTCTTATCATGGGAGTGGGTTTGTTATTGTGAGAGTGGGCTCCTTGTAAAGGATGTGGTTAGCCTCTCACTTTCTCGCTCATGTGATACCTTCTGTCATGTTATGATGCAGCAAGATGGCCCTCATCAGATGAGGCACCTTGATCTTGGACGTCCCTGCTTCCAGAACTGAGTCAAATAAATTTCTGTTCATTATAAATCCCCCAGACTGTGATATTCTATTATATCAGCATAAAACAGACTAAGGCAAATAAGACTTTAATTCTAAATGCATTTTTTTCTTCAACCTGTTTGTAATTTCTCCAATTGTATGTACATCATATCTAGTATGAGATACCCAGAAAACAAGCAGAAAGCAACTGCTGAGAGGCTAAATATGAGTGCCAATGATCTTCTGGAAATCTCCTGGAAATAATAGCTTTTCCAATAGTGCCTGGGAAACACCTAGTCCAGTAGCCGCATCAGAGAGGTATAAATATATATGAATATTTATGTATGTTTGTACATATGTATATATACGCATTTAATTTAGCCATATTTTACATATATCTTGGGCTATACTTACTCAAGATCATATCACATTTCTCTTAATTTCTCTAATTTTTTTGAGAAAAGTATTCATGGCTGATCTATTGCAGAATCAATTTTAACATATTTTAAATATTTAATGAGTAATAATATTTGCAGAATAAGTGTCACTGTGACTGTATTTTTTTGTGATGTTTGATTGATGGGATACATGATCTCTATATGATTTTGTGTGGCATACAACCTGAAATGTAAGCTAAACATGAACATTGTAAAATATTTTGAAAATGTTCAAAGAAATTGAGGATGCCATGGTAATGGCAAGTGGGAACAGATGGCGTATAGTGGATCATCAATCTCAGTTACTTAGACTGAAATAAACTTCTAAAATAAAGAAGAGTTTTTCATCAGGATAGAAGAATATTCATTAAAATCACTATAATTTTCCCAATCAGATTTTCCATACAGAAGCATACTACTGAGCTACCGTGATGCCTGTTGTGTGAGCCTGCTCCCAAAGAGGATGTCCTGTGTAAACTAGTCGTGTTGGTTTTTTAGACAGAGATAAGCTTAGTCGACTATCTCAGTCTACTCTGCTATGTTGCTGTTAAAATGTGTATGACTCAAGAACTCAAATTTGTAAATTTGAGTTAAAATAAAATATTACATAACCGTGAAATGAATATAAATTTTAAAATAATTTGAAACAGAAAATATTTTAAATATTTTTATAGGGATCTGTATGATATTTAGCAAAACTAGACAGTCAACTAATATATTGATAATTAGCAAATTTACATCATGACTTATGGAAATATGCACACATATATGTGCATTCATACATAATGAATACACAGTGTATATTAGAGTGAATGTGTACACAAATTTATA
>NW_007735428.1:72550-76293 GCF_000696425.1 Galeopterus variegatus | reverse complement strand
AATTTATCACTTCAAAATTTATCACACATAAAAAGATCTTGACAGAATTTTTGGCAAAGGCATTATAATCCATAATTTTAAAATAAAATTCTATAAAATATTTAATATGCATGGCAAATAAATAAGATAATAAATTGATAATAAATTGAGGGCTTTATAAATTATTATTAAATGAAAACATTAATTAAAATATAATCTAGATTAATAAATTGAGCATTAATAGCAATCCTAAAAACCCATTGTGTGCACCTGTAGTATCTAACCAGGTAAATTCAATACTTCTAGAATTACCTTCTATAAATAATAAGTGGTCATGAGTGAAAATATTTCTAATATATGTGTTCTTCACTATTTTTAATGCTTCATGGTATTTTAGTTATAGTATAACATTCTGCAATGAAAGTGTATTAATGGATATCTTTAGAGTAACTAGAATGCTGCTCTAAATAAAAATAAGAAAAATGTGCAAAAAGTTCTATTGGGGTGATATTAATATATCTATAGATATAAAATTAAGAAAAGGACAAAATTATGAAAAGAATTCAGAACTCAAAATTAAGAAAATACTTCAACAAAATCAAGTGTAGTAATTTTAAGAAAGGAAACTCTGATGTTTTGGAGTCAATTTTAAAAGTTAAAAAAAAAAAAAAAAAAAAATCCCAGTAAGTCCATCTATCCTTAAACTTATAATTGGAGGTTTCAACACTCATATCTCTGTAGTTGAAAAAATGAATAGACAATCAATAAAGCTAAAGAAAATCTAAATAATCTTGCTAAATGAGAAATGCTACATACAATCTTAGACTAAACTGGAGTGAGTTCTGACATAATTTCTTGGGGTATATTGGGGAGCAACTTTGTTGAGATGGAATTAGGGAATTAGAGCTTTGAAAATGTAAGTAACCACTGAGAATCTGAAGGTCTGTTCACAAAGAGGTGCAATTTAGGAGTAGAAAGAGAATGATGGAGAAAGGCCATCTGGGACAATGTCCTATGATTATTTATAAGACTTCATTTGCTTCGTTTGAATATTTAAGTGAGACATGAATAAAGAACAGAAACCTCTTGTGGGGGATGACATAAGTAATTTAAGTAAGTGGTTTGGCTACGTTTGTAATTTTGAAGGATTATAAGGGTCAGCAAAGTGGTTTTTGAGATATGCAACTATGGTAGGCAGAATAATGGCCCCCAAGATTTCCACATCCTAATCCCAGTAACCTGTGAATATGTAAAGGTGCATGGCAAAGGGGAGTTGACGGTGCAGATGTCATTAAGGTTGCTAACCAGCTCACCTTAAAATAAAGATATTAGAATAATCCAGGTGGGCTGAATGTAATCATAACTTTCCTTAAAAGTGGAAAAGGGAAGGGGTCAGAATAGGAGAAGGAGATGTGATACTGGAAGCAAGTTCAGAGTGATGCGATGTGAGAAAGACCATCGACCCTTGATGGCTTTAAGGACGGAGGGAGAGGGCAATGAGTCATGGAATGCAGGTGACATCTAGAAGCTGGAAAAGGAAATAGATTATATCCTTGAGCCTCCTAAAAGAAGCACAACCCAGATTTCTCCTTTATCTTACATGGGTGAAACCCATATTGAACTTCAGATTTACAGAATCATAAACGAGGCCTATAGCACTGGTAAAAACCTATATGTGGTGCTGGCCAGTTAGCCCACTTGGTTAGAGCATGATGTTCTAACACCAAGGTTATACCACACACAAAAAAACCAACTAATCAAAAAAAAAAAAAAAACCAAAAAACCGATATGTGATTTTTCAAGCCTGACCATAGGCAGTTAGCAAAGCTTCACCCGTCAGGCTGCTCTCTGTGCACCAGACTTTGCGCAGCCACTCCTGCTTGATATGCTGGTTTACATATTTGCATTCCTAGGTGCGTTTATTCCTAGGTCTCTTCATCTGAGGACTTGGATTGGACAGAAGCCTCCTTATGGGGGAGGAGAGAGAGGAAGTCTTGAAGACATTTTTTCCCACTCTAGCTCAGTACTCAGCACTTTTCTACTCCTAATCCCTTGCCCTTCTTCCTTTCCCCAACCCCAGATTTCATAAAACTGCCAAAGTCTTTTGTTCAGGACTCCTTCCATAGTAAGAGGGCCCTCATGTCTGTCCTGATCCACTTGATCCTCCACCAGTGCAAAATTCTATGGGGGAACAGGAACAAATGGGGAATCCGTGTTTTCTCTAGCTTTGGCTTCTTGCTTATACCATTGCAGAAAATGGTTAAAGGCTTAACAATTTCATTTTGGGCTTGTTTCTTTAATCAGTGTCGGGCTGGATCACAGACTCCTCTGCCCCATTCTGTGCAGGTCCTGAGTCAGATAAGCAAAAGAAAAACTGAGTAGACTTGCTTCATTCTTCTGAGGCCAGCTCTGCCGACCAGCGGTTCAGAACCATTGCCTTTCATACCAAAGAACACAACAGAGGCAAGGAGCCAAGGGGTATACGGAAGTGCATGCACACTAACTCTACTCTTATGTAAGTTGTTTACAATGGATGGGCCGAATCATACCCAGCTGGGTATGACATGAGAGGGCCTGACTCAACTAACTCTATTTTCCTCACCATTCAGCTTTTCCAACATCTCGTAGCTCAGCTCGCTCTCTCTCCCATCTCAGCTGAGTTCCTGACAATAAGGCAATACATTTGTGTGTTCTTTTAAGCCATTAAGTTCGTCGTAATTTGTTACAGTAAACAACAACAACAACAACAAAAACAAACAAACTAATATAACTGCATAGGGTTTTATACTTATGCTATTAAAAATAGTGTCACTTAGAAATATATAACTAGCATATACAGTGTTAACAAATATAACATAATAAATAATCTGTAATTGCTTAAATTCATTTGGAGATACTAGTGATTTAGTATCATTTTTTTTTTTTGTATCAGAAGTTTTTCAAGGTTGTATAATTAAGAAATTTTAAGAGAGACAATTTTTTTACTGGCAGCATGAGTTACTTTGTGGAATGTCTCTAAGGTGAAACAATCATAACTAAAATTAATGTAAGAGCTATTTCAAGTGTCTGTAAGTTCTCCTAAGGGAATACAGCAAATGAAGAAATATTTAATCATGAAAATATATTCAATCTTGGTAAAAAAAAAAAAACAGTCTGTAGCATTTGAGTCAAGACCCTTTTTTCACACTACCATTTTGGTACAGAAGATTTGGGCAGAGGTGGCCAGGAAAATGGACCTCTCTTCTATCCCCACTCCCAAAGGCTCCTGCAAGTGTAAGATTTGGGATGAATCCCAATCTCACATAGAACAGGAAGACTTGCCTCGAAGGGACCACAAGACCACGAGCAATGCAATCAGCAAGAGGTTTATTATTTCCAACGCGTTGGGATCTCACTGGCAAGCTGGGGTGAGACCCCGTTAGGCTCTTTAGCTGTCTTTTTATACATTTTTCTGGGGCAACTTTTCTAGCAGCCAGGAGATAAAGCAATAAGCAGTGTTTATTGGCTAACTTAAGTGACCTTAAAGCTCATTGGTTGGCACCCATCCGTTTCTAGGTGACTTCCCTTCTGACTTCTTTACTGATGAACACTTGGCCATCTGCTGGTTTGACTTAGCTATGAAGAGACATAAAATCAGCTAAGTACTTCTGTACCTTATAACTCTGTGGTTACAAGCCTGTGCCTGAGTTAGCAAGAAAACCATAGGCTGTCAGCTCTGAGCTCTTCCTGTGTAGGGGAGAAGTAGGCCAACTCTCAGAGACCCC
>NW_007735428.1:69304-72234 GCF_000696425.1 Galeopterus variegatus | reverse complement strand
CTTCTAAGATGGCTTCACTGTTGCTAAGTTAGAGCAAGCCCATTTACAAAAGCAGATAGCATAGGTTAGAAGTTTTCACAAGGACAGACCATCCGCATTCTTAATCTGCCTTCAGCTTGATGTTGCAAAAGCTCTATTCCAGGCAAGAATAGCTGGAAGTTTGCTTCCTCCACTAAGCAACCAATCATAAAGTGGAAGCTCTGCCTCAGGCCTGGAAGCTGTGAATGGGTGTATCCCCAGTTGCCTGAGGCCAAGACTACTTGTAAGATAGAGGCTCCCTGCTGGGATAGGCTCACCAAGACTCAAAGTGCTGAAAGAGTAAAACCTATCAGCCAAGTCTTACAGTTAGCAGAACTATCTTTCAGAAATAAAGGCAAAATAAAGACATTCCCCAACATACTAAAACAGTCTTCCTATCTAATCAATGTTTAGTTGCTCTTCAGTAAACATGGTATAAAACTGCATTTAAGTCTTCATAAGTTTCCATCAGCCATATTTTGTGATTTGCACATATTTGAGCTTTTGTTAATACGTATTGTGTTTGAGGATATTATAAATGAAATTTTATATTTCATTTTTCAATTTAAAGTCACCAGTATATTAGAATATAATTAATGTTCATATACTGATTTTATGTGTAGAAACTTCAATTTAATTTAAACCTTGAATTTAATTAAGACTACTACAAGTTTATTTTTGTAGATTCTTTTTTATTTATTTTACATATAATTATGTCAATTGCACAAAATCTTTATATTGTTTAATCTTGATTTCCTTTATTATGCTGGTTAGTAATTCTCTTATACTGATAAACAAAAGAATGAGTGGAAAAACATTCTTATGTTTTATCTGTTTTTTAGAGAATGAGTTTGATAACTAACCATTAATTATAAGATATTGATAGGTTATTTGTAGATAATTTTTATAAGTTTGGAAAAATTTGCTTATAATTTTAGATTACTACATGTTTTATCATAATGTATTGAATTATATCAATAATATACTTTTCTTAATTTTGATATGTATATGGATTTCTTTTTTATTCTGTTAATGTGGCAATTTTAACAAATGTTGAAAAAAATCTGCATTCTTAAACTCCACTTGACCACTGTGCTTTCTAATCTTTTGTTTTGTTTTACCACTATCTAATAAAAATGTGTTAAAATCTCATTATACTTGTGAATGTATCTATTTCTCTTTCTCTTATGTTCCCTTTTTAAGGATACATTTTGGATTCATATCATTAGGATATTTCCTATTAATTGTCCTTTTCTCATCTTTATAAAATGCCCCCCTCTGTCTCTAATACTTCTTGCATTTAAGTCTACTTTTTATAATATTAGTATGGCCATTTCAATTTCTTTTGGTTTGGGTTTGCAGCTTTTTACTTCCAAAATAGTTATGTCTTAGTTTTTAAAGTGTGTTTGCTATAAACACAATTTGAATGTATTCTTTTCTAAGAGTAGTATTATAAACTTTTGTTTTTAGGTAAATATTAAATCCATTCATAATGATTATAAATCACTAAAACAGTTGGGTTAAATTTACCATTTTCTATTTTTTCTTCTTTTTTGTCTCATATACTATGTTGCTGTATTTTTCATTTTTAATTTCCTTAGCATTGTATATATTTCACTTTAATTTTTAATATATGCATTTTATATAAATAGTTTTGGGACTACATCCTTCATTTAGTATAGTCTAATTTAACATAGTTCAAATCCATTTTTCCTATTCTGTTTTTTCATTATTTTATTGTAAATTATACCTTCACATATATTTTAAAAAACCCTAAGACATTGTTATCATTGCTGCTACACACTGTCACTATACTTTTATATTTAATTATATATAAATAGCTGCTTTAACACATTTCATTCTTTTTACAATTCTGTGCTTTCATCTGGAATTAATTTATCTTGAAGAACTTTCTATACCCTGTTTTTTAATGTAAGTCTGTCAGAAAAAAAAATAGCTTTTTCCTTTTGTCTATTAATGCCTCCATTCACTATTATTTTTGAGAGCTATTTTGCTAGGTATAGAAATTTAGGTGCTAAGTTTGAAGTTATTTGTGGTGGTGTTACTGTCATTTCCGTACTTTGAAGACATCATTGCAATTTCTACTCTCTTTCAAATTTTCTGTTAAGAAAACCATCAGTCTTTCACTGTTTTTTGAGGGGGAGGGTTGGGGAGTGTTGGTCAAACAAAATAAATTTCCCCAGCCATTAGTTTTCTGCTGTAGCTTTGAAGATATTCTGTCTTTTAACTGTGGCTGCTGATAAGGTTTTCTTTTGTATTTGGTTTTCAGCATTCTGACTATGACATGATTAGATGTGATTTACCTTGTGTTTATCTTACTTGCCATTTTTCAAATTTCTTGAATTTGGTTGTCATTATATTCAACAATTTTGGAAAATTTTATTCATTTATATATTTTATATATTTTTATATATTTTTTATATTTTTATATATTTTATATATTTTTCTGCTCCATTCTTTTTATAATATCCTTCTGAGATGCCAGTTGAACACATTTTAGACCACTTACTTGTTCCTCACACATCACTTATGCTCCATTTTTTAGTCTGTGTTTCATTTAAATATTTTGTGTTGACCTGTATTTGAGGTCACTACCTCTGCTATTATATACATATAATTTGTTGGTAAATTCAAATAATGTATATATTATATTTATATTGTCCATTTGATACTTTTAAAGTAGAATCCACTACTCTTGAAATTTTTTGCATTTTGATTATATCCATCTTTCTTCTCTTTTAAATTTTTTTGGATAAATATTATATTTAAGTGATTATCTTCTAGCCCCTAAAACTTGTTCATATACAACTATATGTCTCTTATCTTTTATTTTTTCCATTGTAATTGTCTCAATTTACCTGACTCTGCCTGTCTTGTGATTTTTTTTTTTT
>NW_007735428.1:49071-68903 GCF_000696425.1 Galeopterus variegatus | reverse complement strand
ACAACCCCTATGGAGAACAGGAAGAAAAGCAGGACAGATGCACATAAGCACACAGTCTTTATGAAGGTGTTAAAGAATCACCAAGGCAACCAGGACAGGAGAAGCCAGAATCCTGGAGAGGAGGAACATGGCCAATTCTGAAATTCCCTCCCTTAGGATATTTCTCAATTCTTAATGTGTAGGGCCAAACAGATAAGAAGCAGAATGGAAATCTGAAGCTAAAGGACTAGGAACCTGAGTGGCATTCTGGGGAGTTTTACATGACATGACTGTGGCCACAAAATTGGAATTTAAAAATATTAAAGCAGAGAGAATCCACAGGGTAACATTGATGGCAATAAGGAAAGAACACCGAGGTAAGCTGAACATTTTGCATCATTGTTTCTAAATGTTNGGAAGAAAATAAAACTAATATTTATGTATCTATTTAAATGTCTAGGTAGCCAAACTTATGAGAATTTTAAAAAGATACATAGTGAATAACAAGTTTTATTAAGTTTTAGTTACAAAAGTTTTAAAAAATTGGGTAATCACAGTAAACATCTATGACAAGAGGATAATGTCAAAGCATTCCAACTAAGCAGATTACGAACAAACCACATTCCAGATACAATCAGTTTGGTCTTAAATATCTCCCACTGGGGCAGAGCAAGTTCCTAGGAGTTTTCCGTGCACTACACAAATGTGGGAGCAGGCAATGGACATGCAGGTCTTGAAAAGTATAGAAAGAAGGTAACTACAGATTGTGGTACCTCGTTTCCTTTTAAGTCTCTTTAGCACGATGCTAATGAAGGTGAGGAGAAAAATTGTAAGTAGTTAGAGAAACTAAAATAGAAGATATTGACCATTTCACAGTGGTATATCGCACACTTTTAATATGAAGAGTCCCCAACATCTAGGAGAAACTGAAACATGGATTTGGTGGTTAAGAAATTATTTGTTTTTCTTTTTTGTACATATTCAATTAAATAGTCTACTCTGTATAATTAGGAAGAAGTTACAAGAGATACATAAAAATATATTTAATGATTATTAAACTTTTGAACAGAAGTTGCTATTTTAAATCATTTCATGCGTTAGTTCGAAATTGTTCTCTAATTATGTCATATTTAAATCCACTTTTTCGTGTAACTTTGTTATTCTGTTTCTGACATCAAAGACATTAACCAAACTGTCTTCGTCGCTTTGAGAAATGAGTTTGACATAAATTTTATCCAGTTCGTATAGTGTTATATGAGGCAGATGGGAGGCTATAAACAAAGGAGAGTTTGTTACTCTGCCTTATTCATAATTGTTGCTTGTCAACACTAGCATCTGTAACGTACTGATTGAACATATTTTTCCAAATAAAAGGGAAGTTTAAAATCCCATGAGATCAACAGTGTCTAATGGGAATATTACTATTTTTAAGTTAAGATTTACTTCTACAATAAAAATATCTCATAACTTCAGTTCACTATAGCATTTTATCTTGCTATTCAAAAGACATATGTTTTCCTTAATCAAATTTTAGATACATCACTTCATAAGCAATATTAATCTATTTTTCCCCTAGCTTAGCATGCATATTCATCACACCCTGCATTATTTTCTCATATAACTTATTCTAGTGCCAAACAAATCTTAACTGGGACTAAAACTCAATGCTGCATTAAATATTGTATAAACCTATGTATGAGATTTAATTTCTTGAGAAAAGTAGTTTAAAAGAGATGTCTTATGAGATGCAATAAGAAAAATAATAAATAAGAAAGTAAAAGTACACAAAAGTTGACTAATGCAATAATTATAGTTATACCTAATTTGTTGATTTAAAATAGAATAATATTTAAATATTGGACAGCCATAATTTTGAATGGCAGGTTTAAAATATTTTACAGACTTGTATTGTTTAGCAGAATATTTTAATACTAATAACATTATACCTGGTAAAATGTTATTTAAAATTATGTGCCATTAAAATAATAGGCATAATACAGGGAATAAGTTGAATGTGATTTTTTTTTTAAAGCAATGTGACTAGATGAGGTAGTAGGAAATACTAGGATGAGAAGAGAATATTTCAAAGAAACAGAAGAATTGATACAACAGTTATATAGTAGAAGAAATGTGATCTTTTATGAACAACAAAAAAAGGGGCTGATTTTTGAGAAATGACAGTACAACTTAATTCAGAACAACCCCTATGGAGAACAGGAAGAAAAGCAGGACAGATGCACATAAGCACACAGTCTTTAGGAAGGTGTTAGAGAATCACCAAGGCAACCAGGACAGGAGAAGCCAGAATCCTGGAGAGGAGGAACATGGCCAATTCTGAAATTCCCTCCCTTAGGATATTTGTCAATTCTTAATGTGTAGGGCCAAACAGATAAGAAGCACAATGGAAATCTGAAGCTAAAGGACTAGGAACCTGAGTGGCATTCTGGGGAGTTTTACAAGACATTGGCCACAAAATTGGAATTTAAAAATATTAAAGCAGCGAGAATCCATAGGGTAACATTTTTTGGCAATAAGGAAAGAACACCGAGGTAAGCTGAACATTTTGCATCATTGTTTCTAAATGTTTAATGAACAAAACCAAGGGACTAAAAAACTTAGGAGAAAATGGTAGCTAAGAGAAGACAAAAAACAGAATTAAGCGTTCACCGAGAGGTAGGGGTATTGGTAAACACCACATCCCAGACTTTCACTCAAGGTTTTGTTAAGGCTGTATCCTAGAATTAAGGTGGAACCAGCATAAATAAATTTTCCCAAAGTCTAAACTGCAGCTTCAAATTGACCCAGTCCTATAAGCTGATTTGCACTGAGGCATGCTAGAAAGCAAAATGAAATCTTTGGATGGAGACAACATTGAAAAGACTTCAAATTATCTACACCATTTTCCATACAAAATATCCAGCTTTAACCAACAGTTGGCAGTCAATGGACAATGGCAAAAAAAGAAAAGAAAAGAAAAGAAAAAGATAATAAGATAATGGAGTTAACGTACATGGGTTTTAAAATAACCGTGATGACTAAATGGAGAATGGAGACTTTTGCTAAATTATGGGGGTCAAAAAATGGATCATAAGTAGTTGGTAGGTTGCTAATCACCACCAAAAAGAAAAGAAAAAAGAAAAAGATAATAAGATAATGGAGTTAACGTACATGGGTTTTAAAATAACCGTGATGACTAAATGGAGAATGGAGACTTTTGCTAAATTATGGGGGTCAAAAAATGGATCATAAGTAGTTGGTAGGTTGCTAATCACCACCAAAAAGAAAAGAAAAAAAAAGTTCATGAAATATTTAGACCTGAAAAATAAAATTTAATAGAGCAGTTGAATTACATAGTGAAAGAAAGAATTTGTGAACATAGATAAAGCAACAGAAAATGTGCAGGTCATCATATAAAGATAGAAAAAAGATGGAAAAGAGCCTGTGGGACATGGCGACTCCAGAATAACTTTAACTGAAAAACATGCTAAAATATTACAAAAAGGAAAATTTCAGGTCAATTTCTCTCATAAACATGGATGAAAAAGTATTAAGCAAATATTACCAAACTGAATCCAAAGATAAAATCATTCTGAGTTGGTTTAACTTTTGAAAGTCAGTAAATAAAATTCACCACATTAACAAAATAATAAAGAAGAAAGAGCATATGATTACCTCAATATATACTGTAAAAGCACTTTACAAATTTCATAGTCATCATGACCACAACTCTTAGCAAACCGAAAACAAAAAGATAGTTTATTAACCTCAATAAAGAACTTTTATAAAATAAATTATTTAAATAGCCATAAGCATATGAGTTAGTGTTCAATACCAGTGCTAATTAGGAGAGTGCCCACTAAAATTCCACTTAACTATTTATACACACCTATTAGAATAGTTAAAATTAAAAAGACTGAAAATACTAAAAGCTAGAAATGTTATGGAACAACAAGGCTCTCCTATACTTGTAATAGGAGGATAAATTAGTACAACCACTTTGGAAGACAGCTTTTCAGCATGTATGAAAATGAGTATATAAATGTACTATGTCCCCCAAATTTCACACTTATTTGTATAGATAACACAAACCTTTGGTTATGTGTATCAAAAGACATGTACAAGAATGTGTGTTATAATATTAATTGTAATATTATAAATATCAAAGCAATCCAAACACCCATCAACAATCTACAATGAAAATAAACTTCTGTTTCCTAAAGCAGACATTAATCTTATTAATGTCTGAGACTGAGAAAAATAAGACGTAATACATGATTCCATTTACATATATTTCAAACGTAGAGAAAACGAATCTATTATTCAAAAGCCAGGTTAGTTACTTTTTAGCAGAGAGTTAGAGGGCGACTGGGAGAAATCATAGATCTTGGGGTCAAGAACATTGTGGTTGTGTACATGTGATTACTTTCTTTATTAAAATTCATCTACATGAATACTTATGATTATTTCATTTTTCTTAATGTATATTATACTTAAATAAATAAGTGTAACATAATATTGATCATAATATTACATTGTGAGAAGATGCTGAGGAGATGAATAGAGGTCAGATTACACAGCACTTCATGGGGTAAATATTAAAGACTTTTGCTTTTATGTCTGAGCACTGAAGAGCCATATAAATGTATTAATGAAGATCACACTTGCCCTTTAGAATTCTGGATGCAGAAATGGAGAATAGATTGGAAGAGGGAAAAGTGGGTTCAGGAGAACAACTCTAATATTCCAGAAAAAACATGATGGTAACTTGGACTAGTTTGTGTGCACGTGTGTGTGTGTGTGTGTGTGTGTGTGTGTTTGTGAGACGAGAGAGAGAGAGAGAGAGAGAGAGAGAGAGAGAGAGGAGGGGGAGTATGTTATCAGAGAAATGGGAAAATTTAATAGATATTTAATAGATATAATTCAGGTCATATCAATAGGGTTTCATGCTGAACTGGATTTTGCTAGTCTAGGGAAGGAGTGAAAGTTTCAAATAGTAATTATTAAGTTTCTGTCCTATATAACAGAATAGTTGGAGATATCTCATTGATAGGTAACAATGCAAGGTGTTTGTTTAGGGGAATGTTTTTTTTTTTTTTTCATTCCTAAGAATGTTGAATGTGAAATGTTTTCAAGACATTCAAAGAGAGATGCCAAACAAGCATCATCATGAGCTCTTAGGTGGTATGTGAAGTGATGATATACATTTATAAGTTTTCTTTCTGTAAGTGAATTTTGAAATTTAGGATTTGGATAAGATCATGCAGGGAGGGGGTACAGAATGAAAACAGAACACTTTCTAGGTCCAAACTTGGAGATAATCAATTTACAGTAGTATTGTAGTTGAAACTGAGCCTGCAAAAATGATTGTAAATGGGAGATCAGGGAGGTAAATAATAAAATAAAAATCATGAGAATATTGTAAAATAGAAGACAAAGCAACCATAATACAAGAATGGAGGGGAGAGGATCAACACTCTGGAGTAGAATGAATATTGGATATAGTGACACAGAGGCTATGGTTTAGTTTCGTAGTGGGGGCTGCTTTGGTCATTGACTGAGACAGAAGCCTGTTGCAGTCAATTGCCAGACATATAGATGACAAAATTAAAGCAGTAAAAATAGGCACATATTTTGTGAATACTGGTTATGAAGGAAGGCTTAGTAAGATTGGTGACAGTAGGAAATAGGATTCTGAAGGTTTCTTTCTGCTGCTGCTGCTGCTGCTGCTGCTGCTGCTGCTGCTGTTACTGGATTTTAGAATGAAAAGATATGAGAACATGCTTTTAAAATGAGAAGCATACAACTGAGAGAAATTGATTGCGTATTGAAGAACAAGAATAGATAATAAGCAGTAGGAGAGAAAATAACCAAAAGAGATCCAAAGCACAGATTGGGGCATTTTCCTTTCAAAGGGTAAGAGGCACTCATCCGCCGTAGCAGGTGGTTGGATACCAAATCAATGAGTTTTTCAATTAAAAAAAAAAAAAAAGACACCACTGTCTAAATACATGATTTTGGAATAAATTTTAAATATGCCATTTTTAATATAAAGTTTATATCCAAAGTTTATATTCTAGAAAATCCTTGAGAAGAAAGTATGTATATTTGGAATTGTCCAAATAGTATTAAATGAATAAATTATTTGAAAAGCATTATTTGCTATATTTACTTAGTGCAAGTCATATTATTTATCTAGATTATTTGTCAATTATATTACATACTACTCAGTATTCCATTTAAAAGTGTCATTAATATAAGCATTAATTACACATTTTAGTCATTTTAGATTTTAGAGGTGAAATTCTGGTAATGAAATAATTATAACCTCTTGGCTTTCAGTTATTTTATTGGAAACAAAAGATGTAAATATTTTGCATTTTCATAATTTTAATAAGATAAAGTATATTGTTTAAATCATAAGAATATTAGGATTATATTTTATAGTTTTGTGTTAATTTCCATGAAAATAATTGTAATTGAAATGGTAGCTCTGTTTGAACCTCCATAATTACACTTTTTTCCAATCTTTCTGTAGTTGGTGTCATGCTTTTTATATAACAAAACATTTCTGAATTACCTGAATTCTAACTTGGCAAGGCATGGCACCACACCGAGAGTCATGCAGTGCTTGCCCCTACAACTACCATGATGTCAAAATAACTGTAAATACTGCATTCTGATCCTACAATACTTCCCCTTTGCCTCTGTTACACTCCGATGTTTTAACATTTCTACAGTTAGGATACGTGCTAAAGACCACATTATCAGAAACTTTATAGCTGCCAGTTAGAGGACAAAACTGGTGATTTTATCTCAATCCTTCTTAGTAGATTATGAGTTTTTGAAGTCTAGGACACTGGGGTGTGAACTATTTATGCTTCCAAATAATCACCAGAAACTTGCAATGTTATTTAATAAAATATGGAGAGGGATCATATAAGTTTAACTAAGTTTAAAAGCAATGCACATGCATGCAATACTTTTTAATATTATCAAAATTGCAATGCCAATTTCAAAAGTATACAAAATTCAAGATTGCAAGTACAGACTTAGAAGACAACATGTTAATTTGATGTTATGATGCACAACTGCTTATGGACAAGGGTGATTCAAAAGAATCACTTTCTCAGTGAAGAAAATTGACTTAATTTTTTATTATAATGCTAAAAATGAAGTTGTAAATAAATGTTATCATCAATTAATTCTTAACCTATGTACAGCTCTGAATTAGTCCATTTTCTGTCACTCATAACAGAATATCTGAAACTGGGTAATTTATAATGAAATGACATTTATTTCTTAGTTTTAGAGGCCAGGAAGTCTTAGGTCAAGGATGTACATCTGGTGAGGGCCTTCTTGGTGAGAACTTTCTACTGAATCCTGTGATGATGTAGGGATCACATCATGAGGGCTGAACGACAGCCTTCTTAAGGTGCTCACCTGCTCTCCTTATAAAGCCACTAGTCCACACCTATGACAAGCCATCAAACCACTAACCTATTACTTCATGAATAGACCGATCCATTCATGACAGCATAGTCCACACGCCCTTCATACAGGCCCCACCTTTCAATGTTGCCATATTGGGAATCAGACTCCTACATGAGCTTTAGAGGGAACAAACATTCAAACTATAGCAGGCTCAAATTAAGTAAATTTGATTTTTAATATTTGATAGGATCTAGAATATGAAATTAAGCATTTCATTTCTTTGGTTTGAAATATTTGACTACTAACATATCTAAGAAATTAGTGAACTAATCAGAAAAGTAAAATAATCTTCTAAGATGATTTTTCATGCATAAACTTAATCTCCATAAAAACTGGTAAGTGGGAAATTCTCAGCTATTCATCTCCACTTGTGATCAGTTTTATTTTATTTTATTTTATTTTATTTTATTTTGCCAATATACAATGTGGTTGATTATTGTGGCCCATTACGAAACCTCCCCCCCTCCTCCCTCTCCCTGCCGGGAACATGTGATATTTCTCTTTCTGTGCCAGACTTGTTTCACTTAATATAATTCTCTCTAGGTCCATCCATGCTGTTGTAAATGGCAGTATTTCATTATTTTTTATAGCAGAGTAATATTACATTTTGTAGATATACGACATTTTCCATATCCACTCATCTGATGATGGACATTTGGGCTGGTTCCAACTCTTAGCTATTGTAAAGAGTGCTGCAGTGAACATTGGAGAACAGGTATACCTTCGACTTGATGATTTCCATTCCTCTGGGTACATTCCCAGCAGTGGGATAGCTGGGTCATATGGTAGATCTATCTGCAATTGTTTGAGGAAACTCCATACCATTTTCCATAGAGGCTACACCATTTTGCAGTCCCACCAACAATGTATGAGAGTTCCTTTTTCTCCACAACTCACCAGCATTTATCATTCACAGTCTTTTGGATATTAGCCACCCTAACTGGGGTGAAATGGCATCTCAGTGTGGTTTTGATTTGCATTTCCGAAGGCTGAGTGATGTTAAGCATTTTTTCATGTATCTGGTTGGCCGTTTGTATACCTGCCTTTGAGAAATACCTATTTAGTTCTTTTGCCCAATTTTTAATTGCATTCCTTGTTTTTCTGTTGTAAAGTTGTTTCAGTTCCTTGTATATTCTGGATATTAATCCTTTGTCAGATGTATATTTTGCAAATATTTTCTCCCACTCTGGTGGTTGTCCTTTACCTTCACTACTTGTTTAATTTTTTGTGCAGAAGCTTTTAAGTTTGATATAATCCCATTTGTTTATTTTTAATTTGGTTGCCCATGCTTTGAGGTCGTATCCATGAAGTGAGTGCCCAGTCCTACTTCCTGCAGTGTTTCTCTTATGTTTTCTTTAAGAAGTTTATTGTTTCCAATGTATATTTAACTCTTTAGTCCTTTTTGAGTTCATTTTAGTATATGGTGAGAGGTATAGATCTAGTTTCATTCTCCTGCATAAGGATATCCAGATATCCCAGCACCATTTGCTGAAGAGGAAGTCTTTTCCAAGTGTATCGGCTTGGTGCCTTTGTCAAAGATCAGATGGCTGTGGGTGTGTGGTTTGATTTCTGTATTCTCTATTCTATTCCATTGATCAGTGTGTCTTTTTTTATGCCAGTACCATGCTGTTTTGGTTATTATAGCTTTGTAGTATAGTTTAAAGTCAGGTAGAGTTATGCCTCCAGCTTTATTTTTTTTATTTTCTTTTTTGCTCAAAATTGGTTTGTCTATATGTGGTCTTTTGTTATTCCACATAAATGTCTGGATAGCTTTTTCCATTTCTGAGAAAAAGGTCTTGGAATTTTGATGGGAATTGCATCAGATTTGTAGATCACTTTAGGTAGTATGGACATTTTCACAATGTTGATTCTTCCAATCCAAGAGCATGGGATATATTTCCATCTTCTTGTGTCTTCTTTAATTTCTCTCAGCAGTGGTCTGTAGTTCTCACTATAGAGATTTTTCACATCCTTCGTTAACTCAATTCCTAAGTATTTTATTTTTTGGTGGATATTGTGAATGGGCAAGGTTTCTTTATTTCTCTTTCTGTATGTTCACTATTGGAGAATAGAAAAGCTACTGATTTTTGTGTGTTGATTCTGTATCCTTCTACGTTGCTGAAATCATTTATCAACTGCAAGATTTTTTTTGTAGAGGCTTTAGGCTGTACGATATATAGGATCATGTCATCTGCAAACAGGGACATTTTGACTTCATCTTTTCCGATATGGATGCCCTTTATTTTCTTCTCTTCTCTGATTGTTCTGGCTAGTACTTCCAACACTATGTTGAATAGGAGTGGTGAGAGTGGACATCCTTGTCGAGTTCCTGTTCTTAAAGGAAAAGCTTTCAGCATTTCCCCATTCACGATGATATTGGCAGTGGGTTTATCAAATACAGCTTTAATTATGTTCAATACTTTCCATCTATACCTAACTTAAAGAGAGTCTCTATCATGAATGAGTGTTGAATTTTATCAAATGCTTTTACAGCAACTATAGAGATGATCATATGGTCCTTGTGCTTGATTTTATAGATATGGTGTATAACATTTATTGATTTGCATATGATCAAACAACTTTGCATCACAGGGATGAATCCCACTTGATTGTGGTGCACAATTTTTAATATGTGTTGCTGTTTTCTCTTAGCTAGTATTTTATTGAGGATTTTTGTATCTATTTTCATCAAGGATATTGGCCTGCAGTTTTCTTTATTAGTTGTATCTTTACATGGTTTTATTATCATGGTGACGTTTGCTTCATAGAGTTAGTTTGGGAGAATTGCCTCTGTTTCCTTCTTGTGGAATAGTATGTACAGAATTGGTGTCAATTCGTCTTTGAATTTTTGGTAGAATTCTGCTGTGAATCCATCTGGCCCTGGGCTTTTCTTTGTTGGGAGCCTTCTGATAACAGCTTCAATCTCTTTTGTTGTAATTCGTCTGTTCAGATTTTCTACATATTCTTGGCTCAGTTTTGGTATTTTGTGTGTGTCCAGAAATTTACCCATTTCCTCCAGATATTCAAATTTGTTGGCATATAGTTGTTCATAGTAGTCTCAAATGATTCCTTGTATTTCAGAAGTATCAGTTGTAAAATCACCTTTGTCATTTCTAATTTTTGTTATTTGGGTCTTCTCTCTTCTTTTTTTAGTTAGCCACACTAATGGTTTGTCAACTTTATTTACCATTTCAAAAAAACAACTTTTTGATTCACTGATCTTTTGTATCATTTGGGGGGTTTCAATTTCATTTAGTTCTCCTCTGATCTTAATGATTTCTTTCCATCTGCTAACTTTGGGTTTGGATTGTTCTTGTTTTTCTAGTTCTTTAAGGTGAAGTGTTAGGTTGTTCACTTGCCATCTTTCCATTCTTCTGAAGTAAACATTTAATGCAATAAATTTTCCCCTTAGTACTGCTTTTGCAGTATGCCAGAGGTTTTGGTATGATGTATCATTATTTACATTAGTTTCAATAAATTTTTTGATTTCCTGTTTGATTTCTTTTTGGACCCATATGTCATTAAGTAGAATGCTGTTTAATTTCCATGTGTTTGTATAGTTTCCAGAATTTCCTTTGTTATTGATTTCTAATTTTAATCCATGGTGGTCTGAATAAAAACATGTGATAATCCCAATTTTTTTGAATTTGTTGAGACTTGATTTGTGATCTAACATGTGATCTATCCTGGAGAATGATCCATGTGCTGATGAGAAGAATGAATATTCTGAAGTTGTTGGATGGAATGTTCTGTAGATATCTGCCAAGTCCAGTTGGTCTAGAGTGTTGCTAGATCTTGTGTTTCTCTGCTGATTCTTTGCCTAGATGATCTTTCCAATATTGATAGTGGGGTGTTCAAGTCCCCTGCTATTATGGTATTAGTGCCTTTTGCCTTCTTTAGGTCTAATAGAGTTTGCTTTATAAATCTGGCTGCTCAACATTGGGTGTGTATGTATTTATGATTGTTATGACTTCTTGATGTATTAATCCTTTCATCATTATGTAGTGGCCCTCATTATCTCTTTTTATGGTTTTTAGTTTAAGGTATATTTTATCAGATATAAGAATAGCTACTCCAGCTCATTTATCAGTTCTATTTGCATGGTAAATCTTTTTCCATCCTTTCACTCTTAGTCTATGTGAGTCTTTATAGGAGAGTTTGGTCTCTTGTAGGCAGCATATAGTTGGGTCCTCCTTTTTAATCCAGTCAGCCAGTCTGTGTCTTTTGATTGGAAAATTTAATCCTTTTACATTAAGGCTTGTTTTTGAAAAGTGTTGATCTACTCCTAGCATTTTTTAATTTTTGTTTGGGTGTCTGAAGTGTCTTTTGTTCCTTTCTTTTTTTTTTTTTTTTTTTCCTATATAAAGATGACCGGTAAGGGGATCTCAACCCTTGGCTTGGTGTTGTCAGCACCACGCTCTCAGCCAGTGAGCAAACCGGCCATCCCTATATAGGATCCGAACCTGTGGCCTTGGTGTTATCAGCACCGCACTCTACCAAGTGAGCCACGGGCCGGCCTTGTTCCTTTCTTTTTGATTTACTGTTTGTTTTTTGTAGTTGTTGGTTCCTTATGTTGTAGATAACCATTTTTTTTTCTCTTCATTGTTGGCATTTTTATTTTACTAGTGGGTTTTGATTTTCCTTGAGTTTTTATGGCAGTGGTAGTTATTTTTCAGGTACCAAACCCAGTACTCCCTTGAGAATTTCTTGTAAGGGTGGTCATGTGTTAGTGAACTCCTGTAGTTTTTGTTTGTCTGAGAAACATACAATTTGCCCTTCATTTTGGATGGATAGCCTTGTGGGGTAGAGTATTCTTGGATGGCAATCTCTGACTTTTAGTATTTTGAATATATCTCCCCATTCCTTTCTGGCTTTTAGGGTTTGTGATGAAAAGCCTGATGTTAGTCTGATTGGGGCTCCCTTGTAAGTGACTTGACACTTCTCTCTTGCAGCTTTTAAGATTCTCTCTTTTATCTTTGAGTTTTGCCAATTTGACTATAACATGTTTTGGAGAAGACCTTTTTGCATTGAATATATTTGGGGATCTTTGAGCTTCCTGAATCTGAAGATCAGTGTCTTTTCCTATACCTGGGAAGTTTTCTTCCACTATTTGTTAAATATGTTTTCAATGCAATCTCCTTTTTCCTCCCTTTCTGGAATACCCATGACTTGGATATTTGATCACTTAAGGTTGTCTGATATGTCCCTTAGTTTTTCTTCAATGTTTTTAATGCTTTTTTCTTTTTTTTTTTTTTTTTGTCTGCCTGTGTTATACCAAACAGCCCATTTTCAAGGTCAGAAGTTCTTTCTTTTGCTTCTGCAAGCCTGCTGGTTAAACTCTCTGCTGTGTTTTTTATTTTGTTGAATGAATTCCTCAGCTTGGTGAGCTCTGCTACATTCTTTTTCAGGACATTCATTTCCTACTACATTTTTTCTTTCAGGTCCCGTATACTTTTCCTCATTTCATTATGTTGTCTGACTGAGTTTTCTTGTATCTCATTTAGTTTCCTTAGAATTATCACTTGAAATTCCTTGTCAGACATTTCAAGGGATTCTTGTTCTATAGGATCTATAGCTTGAGATTTATTACCTTTTGGTGGTGTACTTTCTTGATTTTTCATATTTCTTGTATCTTTCCTTCGATGTTTAGTCATTGTGGCAGGGGATTCCATGGTCCACTGGTTCGACACTATTGTCCAGCTAGGATACTGCTGGGGCTGCCAATTCGGTATGGCTGACTTAGTGTCTGTTCGGTTGCCCACTTGTGCCTCGGTGCATAGTCACCTCGGGTCTTGGGCCTCTCTGGGGAAGTGCCTCTTTGGTCAGTGTGCACTCACTCGGGCTGGGGATGATGTCAGGCAGCAGTGGCAAGGCCTAACTGCTGGGTCACGTGTTGTCACTGCACCGTGCATACTCTCTGTGGATCTTGGGCTTCTCTGCCTGGGTACCGCTCTGATCAGTGTGCAATTGGCTGGGCTGGGGATGGAGTCAGGTGGTGGGGGCAAGGACTACCTGCTGGGTCACACACTGGCACCACGGGATGCATAGTCTCCACGGATCTTGGGCCTCTCCGGCTCACCAGCCTCTTTAATTTAAACAATTTATTGTACAGACATCACTTTCAGTGTATGTCATAATGTAAAAAAAATACTAATTAGAGAAAGTTGATTTTTGGTTTCAAATGGGAATTATTTTTAGATATAAGTAAATGAAAACTATATTTATTTGTTGAAACATATTGATTATACATATTTGTGGAGTACAGAGTTGAATATCAATACATGTATAAATTGTATGATGATCATATCTGGGTAATTAGCATATTCATCTTTACAAAATTTACTAATTTCTTGGTGATTAGGACATTCGATCTTCTGTGTTCTAGCCATTTGATAACATGCAGTAAATTATTGTTAATTATAGAAAACTGAACTTAAATAGGCTAGAACAATTGTTCTACATTGGTTCGATAACTGAAATGTCCACACACTGAGTTAACTTTATGTGAGTTGATCCAGATTGACAATGTCAAAAAGAGATAGACTCTCTTCTTATGTAGCCTATTTGTTGTGGAGTATATCTACTTCATCCTAAGGCTGATTTTCATTGTGGAGGCAAGATGACTGCCAGCAGCCTCTGTTGGTGATATGTATCCTTGTTCATATCCTGCCATGTAGCTTCTTATAGAAGAATATCAATGAAGATTCTTTCTCAGGAGCCATAGTCAATTTCTCATGTCTCATTCAACAAAATAGGCTTAGTGCCACACTTTGGCCAATCGTTCTTGATAGGGGATAAGAGGTATTGATTAGATTAAAGAAATTAGGCTTCCCAGGAAATTCCAAAAACTGATGGTGCCAATTTACTAAAAAGTATGAGGAGTTCTTGGAGAAAGGGTGAATTTCCAAACCAAACTTGTGGAACTGTTACAAATGGAATAGGTGAATGTAACTGAGCCCAAACTGACAAATATTATGCATATTTACCTACACATACACATACATTACATATTAAAATTTATTTATATTTCAGAATAAATAGAAAATATGAATTAGACTGAGGAACAATTTTTCTATTTTCCAAATTTCAAAGAGATAGTATTTAATATTATGGTTTATATACTTTTTGATTTACATGTTTGGATATGTGTGTATGTGTGTGTGTGCACACATGAACATGTGTGTCAAGAGAGGTAGAACTGCATAAAATATTTGAACGTGCTTTTTAAAATAAATGTGGATGTTAAAGTCATTAAAAACTAAACTGAAAGATACTTTGATGTGAATGTGGCAATAAATAGCTTTGGTCAATATGCACTCCCTTGAGTTATTAAAGCTTGCTTCTTTTATATTTTAATATATGATTTTTGAATAATTCATAAAATGATCACATATTTTTGATATCTTCTGTTTCAAGAATTTTATTTTACTTTATTTTATTTATTTTATTTTATTTTATTTTTATATTTACACTATGCAGAAAGGTCCACAGTTACTAGATAAATGATCTTGGTAACTATTAACATTATTATATTTCCAGCAAAAAATTGTAATTTTGTCGATTTCCAAGATTTATCCCCATTATATTGTTTATTTCTAGTTGTATTTATGACAGTGCTTCCAGAAAAACTAAAATTGTTGTGTAGACAGGAATTACCCATTCTCTTATCGGAAATTAAACAGAAAAAAAAAATCAGAGGCTTATTTTAATCTGTGTAGCATTACTTTATATTAATGAATTTTTTTCTATTTTTATTTTATTGATTTTTAAAATTATTAAGAGTGTTGAACCTTGGTTTTTTTATACTTTGAGATGAGACTAAGCTGAACCACTTTTTTATTAGAATTTGGGATAATTGCTTTTTTTAATTCTAAATCATTTGATTAGTTACATGTGCAATCAGTATTTTATCATAATATAGTTTTCTTTTATAATATTATTGAATTAAATTTGCAAGATACCATTTAGGGATTTTCATGTATATTTGTTATTAAAATAGATCTATAGATTTTGCTTTCTTTAAATTCTTATAGATGAAATATTTAATATTATGAAGGAAACTATATTGTATCTATTGCTGATATTTAAGTTAAAACTTAATTCTTGTGCTGATAGAAATATTATAATTTAATTGTCCAATCTCATGTTTTCTTTTCAATACTATCCTTTTTAGTTTTCTCTTTTTTATTATTTTATATTTTGTATATTATATTTTTATATTTTATTATTTTATATTTTAGAAATTACTGTTTGCTCTGGGAGAGGGGTATTGTAAATAATAATGTTTAATGAAGAGACAGGTTTATTGAGCAAACCCAGGCATGGAGGGCAAAATTTGCCAAAGGACAATTCTAATATGGTTAAGCTTTCGTATTAGACTGATGGAGTTGAATATATTGTCCTCCCAGAACTCATGTGGAAATATGATCCCCAATGTGTTAGTGTTGGGAGCTGTCAGGGTAATGGGGGCAGATTCCTCATGAATGAATTAACATCTCCTGGGGTGGAGGGGGTGGGGTAGTGAGTCAGTTCTTGCTCTATTAGTTCCCATGAGAGCTGGTTGTTTCAAAGACCCTGGCACTACCCCTCTCTCTTGCTTTCTCTTGCCATGTATTCTGCTTGTACCCATTGCTGCCTGACATTTTCTGCCATGAGCAGAAGCAGCTTGAGGCACACACCAGATGGAGCTGTCCCAGAATGGTAAGAAAATAAACCTCTGTTGTTTATAAATTACCCATTCTCAGGCATTCTGTTATAGCAACACAAAAGTGGACTAATACACAGATCGGAAATACACAGACCCAAGGAGGTATCTTAGCAATTGCACAACTCCTTCTACATGGGAGGTTGTTAACAGCATAGCACCAAAGAAGACCAGATGATTGTCCCCCTGCAAAAAAATTTAAAAAATAAAAATAAATTACCCATTCTCAGGCATTCTGTTATAGCAACACAAAAGTGGACTAATACACAGATCCGAAATACACAGACCCAAGGAGGTATCTTAGCAATTGCACAACTCCTTCTACATGGGAGGTTGTTAACAGCATAGCACCAAAGAAGGCCAGGTGATTGTCCCCCTGCAAAAAAATTTAAAAAATAAAAATAGGGCCGAGCCCGTGGCACACTCGGGAGAGTGCGGCGCTGGGAGCGCAGCAGCACTCCCGCCGCGGGTTCGGATCCTATACAGGGATGACCGGTGTGCTCACAGCGCTCACTGGCTGAGCGCAGTGCAGCTGGTCTCAAAAAAAAAAAGGACAAAAAAAAATAAAAATAAAAAATCAGTCAGAGGCAGGAAAAGCAAACTTTCTTTCTCCTCTATCAAAATACAGCTAATTAAGAATTTCTTATACTCTTATACTCTTAATCTATGAAGAAGTTCTTCAAAGAGGAAAACCATAAGAGGATAAAAAGAAAAAAAAAACTGCTTCTATAATTAAGTCCTTCTCCACATCCACACTTATTATCTAGTGGTTACATTATCTAATGGTTACAACCATTAGAATTTTGACCACTGAATTTTTATTTAATAAAAACAATGTTTAGAACACATTTATGAAATGAACTAGACCATATTTAGCAATAAAAAAAATTGTGTTGGTTGAGTTTATATCTGTAGCCTCTGATCAGAGAACTTTATCTTAGGTACAGGTGTACCACAACCTGATTACCAAGTGTTTGTTTAACAAAGAAAATGATCATCAGACCTAATTCCTGTGTACACATAACATACATTATCAATCTGGCACTGAAAATGACATAAAAGTGATTTTGCAAATTCAGTGAATTCTCAACTTCCCATGTCTTAGGCACTCTCATAAATACTCTTAATAAAATGGACAACATCCTTGTTGATACTGAAACACTGTTCCTGAATTTATTTATAAACCAAAAGTAATTTTTTGGGGAAAAAATTTTTAAAAAACTACTCTGGTGTTATTCCATTAGTAAAATCTGTGTTTTGAATTATTCAAGGAATATGCACAAAGACACACACAAACTCTTTATTGACAGTAACCAAGTAGTGAAAAGACAATGAAAATAACGTATATTGAGAAACATTTTGTTTTAGTTCATTTTGTGTTGCTATAACAGAATACCTGAGACTGGGTCATTTATAAAGAAAAGAGGTTTATTTGGCTTACGATTCTGGGACGGTTGCATCTGGCACAGGCCTCAGGCTCCTTCTACTCATGGCAGAAAGTGACAGGGAGCCAGTGGGTACAAGCAGATCACATGGTGAGAGGAAGCAAGAGAGAGGAAGCAAGTGAGAGAGAGAGAGGAGGTGCCAGGGTCCTATAAACAAAAAGCTCTCCTGGGAACTCATAGAGAGAGAACTCACTCACTACCCCTCTTCCCCCAGGGAGAGCATCAGTCCATTAGTAAGGGATCCGCCCCCATGACTCAATAAGCCTCCAGCACCGCCACATTGGGGATTAAATTTCCACATGAGATTTGGAGGGGACAACACATCCAAACTCCGTCACATCTCAAGTGTTTCAAAAACATAGCTGAGTTACTGCTCAACACATATCATTTTTATCAAAATTACATCAAAACTAAAATTTCAGGCTCTTTAAATAACGTGAGGTTTATTTTTATAGGATTAACTAAATAGGAAAATTTAATTTAGAAATAAATTTGGTGGAGTTTTAATTAACATTAAGCAAACTATTAATTGTAAATTGTCAATTTTCCTTTTCCTTATGCAGTATTGCCTCATATATATTGTTTACCTAAAAGAATATAAAGTTCTAAAAAAGTAAAC
This sequence comes from Galeopterus variegatus, assembly GCF_000696425.1. Lineage (NCBI taxonomy): Eukaryota > Metazoa > Chordata > Mammalia > Dermoptera > Cynocephalidae > Galeopterus > Galeopterus variegatus. The sequence continues at coordinate 50,665 of NW_007735428.1, read as the reverse complement.
AGTCATTAATTGGTTTGCTTAATTTTTCAAAATAGTTTTATATATGTGTAGCAAGAATTTCTATAATTCTAAGTGAAAACCCATCTTTCTGTAACAGAAAAGAAGGTGCTAACATCATCCTTGGTATTTAAAATAATTTAACCAATGTTAAATTCACATATTTTAGTATTTATTTTAAATGTCACCATGAAAATGTTAATTTTGATATTTTACTTATTATATTTAATCTCTTAGGATACATATTTTCAGTACCAGAAGATGAACAATTCACAAATAAAATCCATGTATTTCAATTTTACAGTCGTAACTACCAACTTGTATTTATCCCCATAATGAAGGTACTCTGCAGTACATGGTAGTCTGAGGACCATGCTTGTAAGGATGTTCTTGGCCTTCAAAATATTTTAAGTTTTATTTGCAAAACATTACACATATTTTCAGCAAAGGAAAATACAATAAAGAAGGAATCTGTATTCTGTACCACATCTCACATCTCATCAAAGGAAAGCTTTCCTTGAATTCTACAGGAGATCTTTTTTTTTGAAAGCCACTTTTTAAATATTGATTCAAGCAAAAATCACCTTCCAATATTCCTCTTCACTTTCCATATGTACTCCATGGTTTTAATGAACCCTCCTCCAATATTATTTGTTTATAATCTTTATGCAAATTCCTATTATTATTTTTTTTTTCGCCACCATGTTATAAACTCAATGTTTTGAACTTTAATTCCCCTTTCTTCAGTTAAGCTTTCTTAGAATATTTCTTGGATTCTGAAATTAGAGAACCTAATTCAAATGTGTGATGACATACGTATGAGAAATCTATATCTTTCTTTTTATTAAGTTAATATTTAACAGTGGCAATTTCAAGATAATTTTCCTACCTTTGTTTTCTGATCCAACAAGATGACTCTAATGGATTGAGTGTGGGGACAGATGGGGAATAATAGTAACATTTCCACCGAATACTGAGAAAGCTAATTTTGGTAAAGCCTAACTTGATGATTTTCCATAAAAATACTTCTAGTGGTTGCTTATTTTTTGTCCACTGACATAAATCACGTTCTGACTAGACTCTATGATTATGTAGTCATCAACGGGATTTAAAATGCCTCTGTAAAGCATCAGATTCATTGGTTAAAAGTTAATTCCAGAGTTAGGGGTAACTAGCTCAGTATACTGCAGCTGAGGATAATTAATTCCACTAAAATAAAATATGTGAACAAATTATTTTCCTCTCTCTTGATGTCATTAAGTGATTATTAACAGGATCATTCCCAAATGGTAGAAATCCTGAACTTTAGTTACAGGATGACTTCAGATGCAATTATTCTTGGCCTCACAGCTGCTCTCATGCTGTATGTGTAATTAATGCTTTGTCATAAATAACGATTGACAGTATAACAAAAAACAAAGGCCTAAGTGTTTAATTTAAAAATATTAATGAAGTACCATCAAACCAATGAATAGTACAATTTCATATCAAAACAATTGTTTGTTTCTATAAATTTGGTTATAGCTTCAGTTCAAGAGTGGAAAAATTGGGGGATTCTAGGAAGATGGTGATGTAGGAGACAAAAGAATCTGTCTCT
>NW_007735428.1:47015-48172 GCF_000696425.1 Galeopterus variegatus | reverse complement strand
ATAGTACAATTTCATATCAAAACAATTGTTTGTTTCTATAAATTTGGTTATAGCTTCAGTTTAAGAGTGGAAAAATTGGGGGATTCTAGGAAGATGGTGATGTAGGAGACAAAAGAATCTGTCTCTCCACCAGGACTGCAACTGCACTGGGAGAATCTGCCTGATATATCTATTTGGAAATCTAGAGTCTATTGACAACTTGTAACTTCCAAGGAAATGCTTGGATAGTAAATTGTGGTTAATTTTGGTCATAGGTGTAAACTAAAAAAACCCACAAATATTTAGTGTTACTAACACCACTAAATATATATATATATATATATATATATATGTACACACACACACACACACACACAAAATAAATATATATATATATATGTATATTTTTTTCCGATTTATTCCTTATTCTGTGCCATCATCATTATGTGATACCTAAAGTATAGTATACATTTTCTTCTCTCGCACATATTCAGTATTTAAGTACCAAAAACAATGAAAGAAGAAAGAAAATAACTAAGAATATTTAAATATGTCAATCCTTTAACACATTTAAAAAATAGTATGAGTATTTGGTTTAAAACAGACTTTATGTAATGGGAATATTATGAAGTATAATTCTAGCAAGTTCTTATTAATAACTTAAAGCTGCTGTTGGATATAGGGTTAGTAGTTGATCCAGAAGAGGTATTATTTGATGGGCTTTTTAATAAATGTTATAAATATATCATCATATCTACTTATCACAATTCCATTTCAAAGTTGATAATTTAATTATAAAAAATGTATTTTAAGTTTACTTTTATATATTAATGGATTTTCTATGTAAAATATTATACATTCTAGTCTTGAAATGGCTCTAAAATATATAGTAAATACCCATACACAATATATTACACCAGATAAATGTATATATACTGTATATACTATAAAATATAAATGCTATTAATATTTCGATATTATATATGAGGAAACTCAGTCTTCAAAACTGTATTAACTTATCAAATTCATATATCTAATCAGTTATATAAGTTGGGTGAAAACCAAATGATTGAGTTGAAATTCACTGGAATATATATACCACTTAAATTCTTCATATTCTGCCTGTATTTTCTACATATTCCTGGTCTCATGAAGACTTGTGGATCAGCAATAAAAGG
>NW_007735428.1:43005-46536 GCF_000696425.1 Galeopterus variegatus | reverse complement strand
TCTGCCTGTATTTTCTACATATTCCTGGTCTCATGAAGACTTGTGGATCAGCAATAAAAGGATAACTGCCCAATCAGTCACATCTACAAATGGCTCACTACTTTATACTGAAGTATTTATCACTTCCTGGTAAAATGCATTGGATCTAGAGCTGGAATTCCAAGGATGGATCCCTACTCTGGCAGCTTGCTAGCTGTACAGCCTGGTGAAACACAATTAACATGTCTATGGCTCACTGTCCTCACTATAAAAAATGGAAATTGTATGACATACTAACTCCGCAGAGTTGATGCTGAGTATTACATGATATAAAGCACTTGGGACAGTGTCATTGTTATTAATATTGTCAGTTCTGTTTTAGAGTACATTTTTCTGTTTTACTTTATTATTATTTTTTTCTAATTCAGAAAGCATGTTCTAAGATACCTTGGTCCCTTGTGGCTGATAATCATTTAGTTTGTCACCTTGTGAAAAATAGCAATTAAGGTAACTTTTGACTGGGCTTATCTTTTTTAAATTTCATATATTTCAATGATATCTGATACATGTGTAGAGATAAAAGATATGTAGACTAAAACTGAGTAACCTCCACAGGATTCTTAGTTGATGAGATTATTAAAAACATTTGAGTAAAATGCTTGTGAAATAGTTGGTGAGAAAACATTTTTATTCCAATAACAATACTTTAGATACCTGTTTTTGACAGTTATTATGCTACTTCCTATACTCAGAGGTTATTCCTGTAAATCTCTGACACAAATATTAGCATAGATTTTTTTAGCACTAATTACATTATGAATATTTACATCATGACTGTAGTTGTAATAATTAACAGCATATTTTTATTGTTTATCTTGTGGATCACAATGAACATATCAACATACAAATTTATAATGTAATTGACTTGTAATAGCCCAAAGATTTATGCAATGAAAATAATAAATTAAAACTTTCATTTGTCTGAAGTTAAACACTTTCTCTTTGAATAATATTTATTCATGTATTTTTCCCAAAAATTATATACTTCAGAGAGGGATGTATCATAATTTTTCTTAAGTTGACATGTCCTCAAGTAGTGTATTATGATATTAGAACACCAAACACATTCAATATAATATAGAGAGCAGAATCATATTTCTTTATATTGTTTGTTTTTGAATTTCAAAGAAAGAGAAAGAGAGAAGAAAAATTAAAAATATATATCTATTAAACAAATCTGGCTTTGTTCTAGTACAACAGTGCTTAGAACATGATTTAAACATACATTTAAAGAAAGGGTTCATTATCTCATTTATGTGCTTCTGGTCCTGTTTTATGTTTGCACTTGGCAATAGCCACAGCAACTTCAGAAGGTCAGAACTTCCTGGGGCCTCTTTTCTGTACTAACGTAAAGAAAATTTAACCTGTCTTCAAAATTTTATGTGAGGCAAGAGTAAACTTAAGGATATACAATAAGGCTAGAGTAGAACAGCACTTAGATTAAGAGATTGATTATAGGTAAAATAAAGAAATACTAAATGGATATGAGTTTTATGCAGCTCCCTTTCTTTTTATTATTAATTCAGGGATGTAAATTTCGGGGAATCTAAGCAGGGACAATATGAGCCTAGGGAAAGAGAAGACTGAATTTGAAGTTATCAGTAAAAGGAGAAGGTAAAAGGAATATTCAAATTTCTACATTATCTAATTCCATTCATGAGGAAGGTAGATATAAAATACATTTCAGACAGAATAATTTGTACTTTGTTCAGAGTTTTTTTCTATACAGTAAGGAATGAATGACTAAATGAAGGAAAGAATAAATTAATACATAGGGAATACAGGAAAGACAAAAACAACGTTCACCTGATCCAGTTCCACTGCTGGCACTGGTGAACAAATCTTAATACTCTAACGCATGGTTTCCTAAGGAAAAACACTCCAAAAGTCATCAATCACCAGGTGGTATGAAATAGTTTGAAATGATTCAAGGTTTTTCTGAAACTTTTCCAGCAACCTTTTGCAGGTGTTTTTAATAGAGAAAATGTGCCCATCTGTGGACGTTTACACACAAAGACCATATCAACAGATCCAAAGATTTCAAAACAGCCCAACTTTCAGCAGTCTCCTATTACGTGCATAAGCATATGTGATTAATTTTATTTACAGTAGCTTGTTACTGTGTGTATTTATTCATAAATGTGACAATGAGAATGATATGGACACAGCTGTCTGTGATTTAGCTTCAAGTTATTTGGATCAAATGATTAAGCTATTACATACTTCTTTAAAAAGGATTTTATGAAATTTATAGACAGCCAAAAACTCTAAATGTTGCTCCTAATTGGCTTTTGTACATTTCCCATTTATGAGAAACATTACTTACTGCTGATACTTATGGCCTTTCTCTACTGAAACAGTGTGGTGGTACTGATCAAAGCCCAGAGATGAACCTGTGGTTTACACAATATGTAGAGAGGAAGAGGGAGGAGTAAGCCCTTAGAAGATATTTCATTCATTTCCACGGTTCTCATCTCTGTCTTCACATTAAAACAATCAACAGAGACTTCGACACCTGCCAGCACCGGGCCTATCAATTAAAACAAATATCTGGGATAAGGGCAGGATATCAGTCTTTATTTATTTAGTTAGTTGAATTAATTAAGTGATTAATGTTTACATCTCCCTAGGTGATTCCAATGTGCAGTAGGGTTGAAAAGTCCTGCTCTGCGTAGAAAATGCACAAATCATTTTGAGAGAAAAATAAAGCGCATTAAATATCAAACATAAGATTTTAAGAAAAATAAATAAGCGGAGTCCAAATTAGGAATAAAACTTAAGAACAAAAATATTCTAGGAAGGTACCTAGTTATATATGTTTCAATTAAAATGTAGGGTTTAACAAAAAAAAAAAAATCTTTAAGGAGTATAAAGTAAGCTTTTTGGATTTTCTGCAGCAAGCCAAAATGAATGGGAGAAAGTGAAAGAGGATTATTTGAGAAAAGACAAAGAATGAAGAAAACTATCCACTTGGTATTTAAAAGTTATATTGCATATGTAACTAACAATAATAAGAAAAATAAAATATTTAGCAGTGTTGCCAATGTTTCTATTTTCATTCTAGCTGGAATGTTAATAGAGATTCCAACTCTTTTAAAGCTCTTGACCCACCTGTGATGTAGGATTTATAGTTCCACTTAAACTAGCCCTCCTGTCATCTAGCCAACCCTTTTCTTACCTCCACACACCCAAACCTCCACGTCTTTATAACTGTTGCTGGGTAAATCCAGCATTGTAATTCCCTTGACGTCGTATGGTGTCATTACTTTCCTCCTTTTCTACTTAACAGAGTGGTAATATGATATTGAGACCCCCAAAATTAATGAAAGTATTCTTCAACTTTTGTTATCTCTGACTACTTTTCTTCAGAAATCACACCTTGTGTTTCATGAATTGTGCAGTCTTTTGTTACTCAAAGTGTGGCCCAGGGACCAGAGCATGAACATCATCCAGGAGCTTGCACGAATTGGTGTATCATGAGTCCTTACTCCT
>NW_007735428.1:39624-42701 GCF_000696425.1 Galeopterus variegatus | reverse complement strand
CCAGAGCATGAACATCATCCAGGAGCTTGCACGAATTGGTGTATCATGAGTCCTTACTCCTAATTTACAGAATCAAAATTTTAAAAATAAGATTCTAAGCTCATTTCTATGCCCAAAATTTTAAAAATAAGATTCTAAGCTCATTTGTATGCAAATTAGCACTGGCATGCTTTGATATAGAACATTTGTTTTGAGTCTTGCTGCAAAACAAAATTCACTCTTATATTAAACCAGCAGGCTGAATTATCTTACTCTACATGCCCTTCTCAAGAAAGTTCACCCTACTGTGCCATTCATTCATATATTTCAGACGTTACTGCTCTTATTTGTTTGTTCTCTAAACCCAACATTGTTTGTTCAAGCTTCAGAGCTCTTAATGCCAGTCTCACCTCTGCCTATCATATTCAGTGCCTGCCACAGTAAACCAATTAGAAAGGAACACCTAATCCCACAAGATCACCCTTACAGAACTTATTTGAACGTTGTGAAGTGTAAATACCCACCAGTCTCAATGAAAAGGTCACTCTAAATCCACCATCCACAGTAAACCAATTAGAAAGGAACACCTAATCCCACAAGATCACCCTTACAGAACTTATTCGAACGTTGTGAAGTGTAAATACCCACCAGTCTCAATGAAAAGGTCACTCTAAATCCACCATGCCTATTGTACTCTATTTTAATCTATTACTGACCGCCCATCTTCCAAATCCTCTTTAGTACTTTTACTGCCATTCTGCTTTGTGCCTCCTATTCTCTTTTCTAATACTTGTCCTTTCTTTCCCCAAATTATAGACTTTTCTCTTTTCACTTGGTGCTGCATAATTTTAAAACTCTTCTATACTCAACTTCTCTATAAATGTTCTCTTCGACTGCATAACTTAACTGAAATACAGCCCACTATCCTGGACTTTCTGCTCCCTACCATATTCTCAGGGTGAAGATGGTTATTTTCCAGTATCTCGTATATATACTGAATCAGGAGTCGATGTCTTCTTTCTCCTCACTGAAAATATCAGATCACTATTACTCTGTCTCCTTGAAACAAACACTACTCTCTTGAGACAGATACAGATTTGCTTGTCTCCATGTTTTCTTACTGTTGTTATATACCTATTTACTTAAAACTTGACTTCCTTCAACAAAAATTTTGGAACCTTACCTAATCTTTCTTTCCAGTTCTAAGACCTGCTATCATCTAGAATGACTTAAATAGCAACATGGACAATATAAATAATATCAAACCTACTTAATTTTTTGTCTCTTTGAATTCCAAAAATCCTCTCCAGTGAAACTCGCTACATACTCTTATTCATGTCCTGAATTTAGGTTTAGGGTTTCTCACTCTCAAAGTCAATATTCTACCCTTTTAGGTTTCTTGCTTACATACTACCAAAACTACTGTTCTCTGACTTCAACAATACCTCAATACAGTTTGAGCAGCTAATTCGTGTATGTCTATCATCCCTTTCTCTCCTCACTTCCCTTCTCGTCCAGCTCAATTACAGGTCGCATGTTTTAAACACTTTCCACTCTCCTGTAGTTATCTCACTCAATGTGGCTTATAAGCCTATTATGTGCTTGATGCTGTGCTAGTCAGTAGGCAAAGTTTTATACCTGGGTCTGTCTAGGTTAAAAAAAAAGTTTGAATAAGTTTTAGGCAAATTCCTATTTGTCCCTTTTGTGGCATATATAAATGTAGTCTTTGGAATAAGGTAAATCAAGAAAAAAAAATGGGTAAATTTATAGGCAGAATGAATCAGTACCTATTACCACCATCCTACACCTCTGTTTTCCCACCATGGTCACAGGACAGTGTGTTCTTACAAAGGAGGCATTCTTCTCCAGGATAAATATGGTTGAAATCTCATGACTAGACTTTATTGCACTGGGTTGTTATTAAGTCTTCTGTTACTCTAAAGTCAGGGAGAAGAGTCCTTGGTCTTAGTTCATTAATGAACTTGAAAGGATATGCCAATTACAGCAACCACCTACCACAGCTACAGTGAGGGCTTAGTTTTTGGCAGTACTTTTACTCAGCAACTTATGTACACCTGAGACATGGAAAGACCCAGTGGATCTTCTCCACAAAACCCATATTTGAAGTAAAAGTTTCTTTTAGACTAACTCAAAGCAGAGTTGAGCTTAATAAATATTGTTTCAACTGATTTATTATTCTTAGACAAAGCCAACTAATTTATGTAATTGAATTATTGATATGGCCAAGTCTCAGTAAAGAGTAAAACATGATCTTTTGACTTATTGCATATTTTAACCCCAAACATTATCACTACCTAAAAAGATATATTAAGTATAAATTTCAGTTTACCATTTATTAATGAACTAAAGGGCATTTTTCAATTCAAGAATGTCCAGTTTTCAATGACATGAAAAATATAATATATAGTACTGTCTTATCTCATTATAAGTTGTACTATTTGTACCTATTCACATGAACTTGCACATTAATACAAAAATACCCCAAAAGTGCTAGATGATTTTATTCAAAAGAAACTATAGCAAAAAGGTAATAGGTTATTTTTTAAAAGATCTAATGGAGAATAAATACACATTAAAATGCACACAATAACCTCCCAGCAACAGGGGTGTGGATATTTTAAGTTGGAACTCATATCTAGTTCATGGGTTTGAGAAAATATTACATTGTTCTATAAAACATCTGTAAGAAAAGGCTAAAAAAGGATGATTTATGCATAATGCCATTCCCAAGAGTCTTACTTAGAGTCCCTTCTCATGTAAATTAATTCTAAAAAATCGTATCTGTCATTATCAATTTATCTAAATCATTGTGCATCTTATCAACTTACCTTGGCTAACATAATCCCCTGAAGGGAAATATACTGGGATATATATTTTATGCAATTAAGAATACCATGGAGTGTCAAAACGGTATTTAACATATGATAGGTTAAAAATATGTCATATTTATCAAAATCATAGGTGATATGTATAATTTAATAAATAATGGTTTATTAATATTTTAAATATTTTAAGATTTGGGGGTACAAATTTTTTTAGAGTTAACTTGCTTTCAAACATCTTAAATATCAAGTTCT
>NW_007735428.1:36834-38230 GCF_000696425.1 Galeopterus variegatus | reverse complement strand
AAGAAAAAGAAAAAAAACATAGCTCTCAAAAAATAGTACAGCTGAAAAAAAAAATACTAAAATTAAAAAAAAAAATTCCAAATATGCATAATTGCATTTAACAATGATTTAAAAATACATTGCAGGTAGAAATAACAATCAGAGCAACACATGCTAAAAGATAAGTCCCTTCATGTATTACATAAATTAAAAACTTCATCTGAACTTCATCTGAGACCAACTTATTCAAGAATAATAAAGGTCACCAGTCATAGATGATTTAGAATCAATTCAAAAGACTCCTATAAACAAAATTGTATCAGCTGTGAAAAAACTGAATAGTTGCACCTATAAGCCTGAATATTGTTCTATAGGTTTAGAAAATGGAAGCAATGTGGATGATAAATTGGATAAGATGAGGATGATGGCAAAGAGCTTATTTTGTCACAAGGATAGTTTTGTCAATCCTTGTTGTCAAAATAAGATATGAAAGTAGAAAGGGAGGAGATTGGGTGGTTTACACAGAAATGGCAGAATAATTGCATGAGTTGAAGAGATGCAGAGAGGAAAACATAGAAACTACTTTTAAAACAATAGCAGCATATTACTTTCCTTGGGCTACAATAACAAAATACCCACAAACTAGGTGGTATAAACCATAGAAATTTATTGTCCTGAGACATGGAGGATAGAAATCCAAGATCAAAGTGTCAGCAGGGTTAGTTTCTTCTGAGGGCTGTGAGGAAGAATCTGTCCCATGCCTTGTCCCTAGCTTCTAGTGATTTGCTGGCCATCTTTGGCATTACTAAGTTTCTAGAAGAATCACCGTGATCTCTGCTTTCATCTTCATATGATATCCTCCCAGTGTGCATGTCTGTGTCCCAATTTTCCCTTTTTAAAAGGACCACAGTCATATTGAGTCAGGAACCCAACCTACTCTAGTAAGACTTCATCTTAACTAATTACATCTGTAATGACCCTGTTTCCAAATAAAATCATATTCTTAGGTGCTGAGAGTAAAGGCTTGAGTTTTGGGGTGGACATTTGAGTGGACATTTGGGTTTTTGGGTAGACACAGTTCAACTCATAATAAGTTGTGAGATAAGAAACCTTTGAAGTGTAATTTGGCTTAAATAGTTTTAAATAAATGAGCAAGAATATGAAACAAAAACCCAGATAACCTCAAAATAGGAGTTGAGTATGTGAAGAAAACAAAAATCTCATATGCTTGTCAAATTCAGATGAAAATATATATTTATTTCTGTATATTAAATCTTTAAAAGTTTGCAGTAGAAAAATAGCATTATCAAACACATTTTACAATGTTAGAAAGTGGGATAAGCACTGAAAAGAAGTTTGCAGATCACTACAGAAAAAGTAGAAAAGTGCTACCATCAATAATGAGAAATATATAGAA
>NW_007735428.1:25807-36173 GCF_000696425.1 Galeopterus variegatus | reverse complement strand
TTGCAGATCACTACAGAAAAAGTAGAAAAGTGCTACCATCAATAATGAGAAATATATAGAACGTATAAACTGTTTAAATTACTTCATTATAAAGCTCAGGAAAATGGGTTAAACAAAATAAATTTGGTTTACCCCAGTTTAAAAGGTATCTAAAAACATTTTGAACATGAAAAGTTGAAAATTAAAAATGGAAAATAATATAAAAGGAAAATGAGATTATCAAGAAAACAGATGTATCAGTATTAACCTCAGACAAAACAGAATTAAGAATGAAAGAGTTTACAATAGCACAGACAGGAATATTTTATATTGATTAAATATATAATTTACTAAAAATCTGGTATGATAAACACTAATACATCAAGCAGTATAGCATTAAAATATGTAAAATTAAATAGTAAGAAATGACAAACCCAAGATAGTAGAATAAAATTTTAAAATTAACCTTTCAGCTTTCCAGCTAAAATAGCAGAACAGACAGTCCCCAGTGTCACTCTCTCCCACAAACCAACCAATTTACATCTATAGAAAAGCAACAACATCTAAGCTGGCGCCAGCTAGAGCTCAGTGGAAGAGGAGGAGAGACCTACAGAGTGCATGAAGGAGGAAGAAGCCACGATGAGAGAAAGAAAAAACGGCTCTGACCATTTTGTGCTGCACCACTTTAAGGCTGGAGCTGCTGAGTGCATGGAGCAAGAGCTGGCAAAAGCTACAGCTGTGCCCTTTGGATGAAGGTGCTTGGAAGAAGCAGGGAAGAAGAGGACCTTGGTTGTCCCCAAGCCAGGAAGACCACTAATAGGGTTCCCGTGGACCCACATAGGACCAAGGAGCTACAACAACTGAAAAAAAAGAGCCACTCAGAGGCCAGTGAGTCATCACAAGGGACCAGAGCATGGGCTGTCCTATGGGATGTATTTGCGGCAGGGGTGGTGGGGGAGACGGGCTCACTGGGAGAACACTGGGGCACAACAAGGACAGCTGACCAGTGCCCCAGTCAGTGAAGGACCACTCAGAGGAGACTGGTCAGGAATATAGAATCGCATGGGGTGCAATTTGATGAAGTCTCAGGCCCAGATCAGAGTTTCTACACAACCCAGGTGCACGGGGTCTCTAGAGAGCCGGAAGTACTTACAGAGTCAACCATTAAGACCTAAGTTGCACAAAAAGCCTTCCCTAGGGAATCAGCAGCAGAGCAGCAATTTAGCTAAACCACACAGCTCAAATACTGGTCCCCACAGGAAGTTCACCCATTTTAGAAGTAAGCAAAGGACAAAAATTTAGTTCTGGCCCAGGCATACCACCAGTGCCTCGGGCCAGCCCATGGACCTGAGGTATGGAGCTGGAGACTGGATCCCTCCCCACAACCAGGCAAACCACCAGTGCCAAGGAGTATGCCAAAAACATCACCTTCATGTTGGTGACCCACTAAAGCCACCACAAGAACCACGGCTGCTGTGAAAGCAGCTAGACGCCACAACCACCATGCAAATGGTCTGCCAGCCACTGGAATGTATTGATATAAGGACAGTCACCAGCAGAGACCAAACAAAAGAAGAGACTGTCTCTTTCCATAAAGCCCATTCCAGAATAACAGAAGAATCTGCTCTACGATAATATTGGGGGACCTGAACACACCTCCCAGCATTGGACAGATCATTTAGGCAACAAATCAACAGAATAACTATTACTCTTTCAGAAGGAGAGAAGAAATCTAGGGTAATTAGAGGGGGGAGAGGGGAGAGAGATTGGACAAGTGTTATAAATAATAAGTATGATTTCTAACAATATATATGCTAGTAATATTGATTTGATCAACATATCTCAACATTGAACCCCCAAAATATGTATAATCAATTATGATTCAATAAAAATAAAAAAAAAAATGTTCAGGGAAGACAGGAAGCTGGGGAGAGTTATTTGAGTAGCTTCCCTGATTTTCGGAATTCTATTATGACCACAATTTTCTGAGAGAGGGATTTTTAAGTTTCCAGGCTGACTGGTTAGCTTAGTCAGTTAGTGCTCAGTGTTTAACACCAAGGTCAAGTGTTTGGATCACCGTACGTGCCAGTCTCCAATAAAAGGAAATAAATTAAATTTTTTTAAATTAACCTTTCAGTAAAAGAAGAAAAAAAAAATAGGTATCCAGAATATTTGGATAACATAAATTGCAGGGTTTATCAAGTAAATATGTTAAACTTCACTTAATCAGAGATACAAAATCTCTCTAGGGGCATATGTTGTCTTGCATGAGAGAGTCTTCACAAAAAAAAAAAAAAAAGAAGAAGAAGAAGAAGAAGAAATAGTATTAGCCATCAAATTGAAAGAACAAAGCTTTTCCATAGGCTCACGATATTCAAGGGAATCTGAAGATTCATGATTTTCAGGTGTGTCAATCCAGATGTTAACACACTGTATGTCATTCTTTTCTAATCAAGACCTTGACTTTGAGCTGGCTACTTTCACTGGGAGCTTAACCTTCTTTGGAGCTTGGCTACACTCACCAGTAAGTCCAGTACCTGATCTCCATTTTTCTCTTGGGATCTACACCTTTGGAAGATATATAATATAAGCAGCATTACTCAAGGGAAGAAAATGCAGTCCCAGTGAAGGCCTCAGCCATCCCAGTGGATGGCTCTGGAGGTGAAAGGGTACTTCAGAATGATTCAGAGATAGGACAATTCTTGCATTAACCATTATCAGCTCCAAGGCAACTGAGAAGTAAGTGTAAACTTGGATTATGCAGAAATACTCTGAGTTACTTTAAAACTTTATATTTCTTTTGTAGATAGCTGAGTTTAACAAAAGTGACTACCTTTTCAGGACCTATTTTGCAATACCAAGAAATATCTGCATATGTGAGTGAAACACCTCAGAAATTTGAAGAGATTTAAAGATATACATTGGAATAAATGAAAAAGTTGTCACATTTATAATTTAACAATTACGCATGTTAAAAGTCAGCCATGAACATTTAATTTTTCATTCTTTTTGTAAAAGGTTTTCCTTATGCTAAGATGTATAATTCTCTGGTTTAATGACAGTTCTATTTTGAAGATTAGGCAATACAGTTAAAATATCATTCTGTTAAAAATGCTGAGATACGCAATGGAAAAGTCAATAAATTTATCTAATATAAATATTTTGATATTTTAAAATAATTGTTACTTACAAAAGTGATGTCAAATATCGGCTTGGCAACAAATCAGTTTGTTCCCATCTCGATTAACACATGCGTAGCACTAACAAGTTTCTTAGGCTCTGCTTTGCTTTGCTTTACTCACACTACTCCTCAGAGATACAATTTATGGGTATTTTAAGTAGTTTTGTTACTAGAGTGATAGAAAATAGGTTAAAAAGGCTAAATAACTATTGGTACATAGCCAGAAAAGGTACAATTTTAAGTTGATAATTTACTGTGAGGAAAAGAGAAAACAGAAATAAAATAAAAGTTCTATTTTAGCCTTCATTTTTCTGTTGAACTGTAATCACTAGCTTTCAGTATCTTAAGCGTATTTAATTTAAAAGTGAAATAAATGTCAAGTGAACTTAAAAATAAAGGTAATTTTATTTCACAAGTTGAAAATATGCTGTTGATAGTTCAATTGATCTCAGCATAAATATTTAAAACTTCTCCAATATAATGTTATTTTAAATTTTAGACATTGTACATATTGTTGTTATAGCATTTTAGACTTAATTCATTTTCTCATAATCATTTATAAATAGAACTTATTTTTAAATAACACAAAAAATAGTTATTGTTCACCTAAAGGGAATTTACCAGTAATTTACCTTTTATACTACTTTACTGTGTTTTGTTTGTTGTTTTTGTTTTTATTTTTGGTTCATTTAATTCTAGTATATATTGAATGTCACGGAAAGGTTGCTTAACTATGAAACACTTTTTTCAATATTTGGAAAATATTCATATATAAGGATGTATGTCTGGAATTTATATTTGTGATTTGTTTAACTTAATTGTTATTTTANTATATATATATATGCTTGTATGTATGTGGGTGTGTATATAGATACATATTTCCTTAAACATTCTTTTCTTTTGTAGTTTTCTTTAACCTACATGATTTTATCTGAAACTTACACTACTCATTTATTCCTATTACTCTTTTTAAAATGACTCTAGATAAATTACTACTCTGCTTCACTATCTTATTATTTTCTCATTGTTTGACTTTAGTTACAGTTACATTTTTCTTACTTTTTTTATATCACCTTTTTTTATAGATCCACATCTTTCAGTAAATACTTTGTCTTTGTGAATGAAAGTATATTATTAAAATACATAGAAATATAAAACCTATTTCAGAAAAACTTTGCACAGAAGATAAGAAGACATGGATTAATTTTTTTTGCCATATTTTTATTAGCAAAAGTTGGCAGTAACTTATCAATTGTTGCAGTTTGTAGTGAAGTAATTTTTTGGTAAGTTATTATGTAGTAATAAAAATGAAGAAACATTTCTTCATATAAAAACAGAAGCAGATACTAAAAATATAATTCTGGATGAAAATAAACAGCAAATAAATTTACATCAAATTAATCTTTTTAAAAATGTTATATAGATAATGATTGATTTTTGTATATATATATGTGTGTGTGTGTGTGTGTGTGTGTAAACATACAGTCATATGTAGGGAATGCATGTGCTCATGTGCAGGAGTGCAGAAATAATAACCACATCAACAGTGTGTTCAAAGAAAATCCATTAAACACAAAAGGTTGCTGATGGTAAAAATAAAATAAATTTTAAAGAGAAAAACTTTAGACAATAATAATAATATATCATAAGCCCAGGTGTTTGCTCAACTCAGTTCTTTACTTCAGAATACTAGAATGAACTGATAAAAATTCAAATCTACAACTCATTTTGGATTTGTGCAATTTTTGAAAATCTTTCTTTAATGGTATGGCAGTTTCTTATGTTTCATGATTCCTTTGAAAACCTCCCTCTTCCTTCTTCTCTCTTCTTTGCTCTGAATTCAAAAAAGTCCTAAATTCTTTCGATCCTTATTTCCTTTTTATTGTGGATGTTTGAAAGCATTCCCCAAATAAGTCAAATACTGACATAGTCTTAAAAAGTTTGCATTATTTTTAAAAACATAAAATTCTCTTTTTGTCTTAGAGGAACCACAAAACTGTGTCCTTAGCCTTCAAAACTAAAACACCTGTATGTCAACACATTTAATTATGCGGTATCTGTGGCTTATCTGAAGGCATTCCTGTTTCCCTTCTAACACTCTTCTCTGCTATAAACGAAAATCCCTCAGTGTGGAGAAAATTTTAGTCCTTCATAATGAAATTCCACTTGGCAATAACATTTCAATTTTATACCAAATTTATCTGCTATCTTTCTTGAGCTGTTTTAAAAATATTTTAATTAGATTATGATTAAGATTATATTCAATTAATCTATATTACTTCTTATAATGTATATTACTTCATAATGCATGTTATATAACATTTATACGTATATTCATATGTATACAAATATGTATATAACAGCATGATATATATTAATTAGCTATTACAGAATTGCCAGCATTGTTATTCTTCTGTGAAAATTATTATAGATCAGTAAACAGCAAAACTTTTCTTTGAAAAGCTATACCATTTTCTTGTTTTCATCTCTCAACTTCACTTTAGTCTACCTTAGTTACTGAGGTTAGACTAAAGGTGTAGTAGATTATGTTTATAGTTCTATATTTAAACATGGAAATAGTATATGTTAAGCTGCTCTGGTGCTTAAGTTAATAAATAATGATTTTTATTACCCAATCAAAACAGACTATGCAGTATACGGAATCATCTGGAAAACAGAGACATAAAATTGTACACAATTTATTGGTCAACATTGAATGAAGAAGGGATATTATAAAACTAAATTTGAAAATAATTTTACACACATCTTATATATGGGATTTTAGTAGAATGAGAAAGAGAAAAAAAATAAGTAAAAAAGCTGTACCCCTAGGGTTAGGCAGTCGATTTTCTACTTTGGTTTTGACTTTCTCTGATAATAACTGACAGGCTCTTTTACTGCTTCCAATGCCCAGAACAACCTTATTGTCAAGACATGTTGACATGCACAGGTGGAAGATATATGGTCCATGCTTAAATAAGCAAGATTTTCTAAATGACATATGAAAGTAAAACACATTGGTCTTCGTGTGCCAGGGCTTTGCAAGAACAAGCAATTAAGCATTCCTAGACTCCTTGCACCTGTGGCAATGCCAGTTCCAAATTCATTAAGCAGGCATCTGTGTCCAGAAAAAGGTCTGTTGATTTTTTATTTGCTTGCATGAAAACCAAAGCTCTTTACATATTGCAACAGTAGATTAGAAAAGAAAAGATTGCCATTCCAAGTAGTTTTAGTTGCCAATGCCTTGTTGTCTTTTATTTTTATTTTCTCTTATTCCACACAGACCTTTGTAGATTTAACTGATCTATATGTGAGATAATTTTCAATTCCCAACATAATTTTCAAAGAATTTATAACAACAATTGTTAATCATGTTGGTATCTTGGAAAATCAAATTACTTACAAAATTTTGACTGAAAAAGTCCATGTATGCTTAATATTTTGCATATATTTCAACAAGCAGCTAAGATGCAGGCTAATTTTTCAAGTGATCTAAAATGGCTTAAATAAGGTGGAAATATATTAGTCTCTCACACAACACTGTGTTATAAAAGGGGTTAGTTGGGCTGTGCTCCAGGCCCAATTCTTCTTGCTACATCACTATAACCTAGGTTGTTACTTTCATTTGTATGGTAGGAATAGGATTACTGCTATATTTGTATTTCAGGTAGAAGGATGAGAGAGAGAGAAAGCAGGGCCATGAGCCATTACATTTTTATCATATTGAAGAGTAGGTGCAGGTATCATTTTCTTTCACATACTGTTGTTCAATACTTACTGGCACAGCTGACCCACCTACAAGAGTAGTTAAGAAATAAAATCCATAGCTGAACATCCATGAATGCAACAAAAACTCAGTCCAAAGCAGCATTATTAATTAATAGCAAACCTGCCATAATTTGGTTTATTGAATTCTGGTTCTATGGACAATTTTCCAGGTCATAAATACACCTCTTGTAAATGTGTTTAGATATAAACAGTTCTGTGGAGAAATTTAATCTGTTTTGTAATGGGATCTCGTGTCTCCCAATTTTTTAAGGAAATATCCCCTTCTCTATTGTGCCCTTATCATCCAGTTGTTAATGTAAAAAACCTGGAAATAATTCTGAGTATTTCTCACTCATACGAACCCCATGTCCAGCTCACATTTTCTCATTTAGTTCTTTCACTAAATATACTCTTAATTCAGTTACTTCTAGAAATTTCCACTGTTCCAACCTAATCAAAGTCATCAAGGTAAAGATATTATCATTCCTCTTGATGAGATTACTTTAAGAACCT
Organism: Galeopterus variegatus; assembly: GCF_000696425.1. Lineage (NCBI taxonomy): Eukaryota > Metazoa > Chordata > Mammalia > Dermoptera > Cynocephalidae > Galeopterus > Galeopterus variegatus. The sequence goes on along the minus strand of NW_007735428.1, from coordinate 28,732 downwards.
GCTAACTGGCCCCAGAGGTCCCTTCCCCCCCCTTTCTCAGTCAATCCAAAAATAAATTATATTTCTTTTTTGTTTTTTGCCAGATTTTATATTTCTAAAAAAAATAAATAAATAAGATTATATGATTTCCAAACTTAAATGTTTAATACCTTTCTATTTCTCTAAACCATATTTAAAATTTATTACTATGACATTCAAGATCATACATTTGTGACCACCATCTTTCTAATGTAATTTTATATTAACCCCTTGTTCTTCCTCATCCTCCAGGTTCCAAGTCTTTCTGTTCTTCAGACACACTAACCTTTTTCCCAATTGAGAGCTAAAGCAAATGCTTTTATTTTACCTTAAATACTTTCCTTGCACAGGCTATTCTTTCCAAATATTTTTGTTGAAAATTCTTTCAAGATGCTTTTATTGAAAATCAGTATAGATATTTAGATTTTTTAAAATGGCACTACTGATTTTCATGTTTAAACTAATTTCCTTGCATTTGTTTTTTTCTCTATTCTTACCTGTCACTTGTAGATAAGGTCTATACTGACTAGATAATGAATCTAAGGAAGAGCTCACTAACTCTTTTAACCTAATTGTAGTGGGTTGCTAGTTTGACTTATGAATCCTTGCTTCTTCTCCACTACCAAAATTAGTTCCAAATGATTTTTGAAAATATTTAAAAGGAGGTATCTGTCATCTAAACATTAAACGTAACATCAATATCAAGCTTGCTTTCTACCAAGAACTGGTTTATCTCAACTGTCTTCCTTTCCTATTCTGGCTTCTTCATCTAATGTCTCTAAATTGCTCTTAAGGATGCTGAAGGTTAGTAAATGTTTATACTACCTCTGGTGCCCAGCAGGAGGTTGCTATAACCCATCTCAATTATATAGTTTCTTTCCATCTCCAAAGATACCTTTCTCTATTACTCCCAAAACAACAATGGATTCTGTTTTTAGAAGGGTTAGTGATCACCATAACTTCCCAGGCTTTGATTCCTCTGTCCCAGACCCGCATTACTTTACAAACACGTAAAAGTATTACTTCCAAACTTTTTGCTACAATAAAATATTCAATTTAGAAGGCTTTTAAATCCACATAGCAAAAATCTCCAACTCAATTTAGCTTAAAATTATAATCTCAAAATTTGTAGTGCAAAGTTTGTGTGGAGACTCCTTAGCATAAGAAACATATTCTGAGAAACAGAAAAATTGCTCATTACTTTATTTTCCATTATTAACAATTACCACATTTGAATTCACACATATGCTCACAGGTATTCACGTTTCAATAAAGATTATAAATAGCCTAAGATAAAATCATACTTCTTATTTGTGAATCTAAATGAAGTAAGATATTATAATTTTAAATTTGTATGCACACAAAAAATATTAAATATATACAAAGGAAAACTTGACAAGGTTAAAAAATGAATAAATACACGAACATAGTGTTAAAAAATTAAAACAAGAAACTAACTTCTCATAATTGAAAATTTTCAAAAGCTAAAAAAATGCAGAAAGTGTAAAAAATCCAAATAAAAAATAAGAGAGGAAATAATACAGGAAATTAAATCAATAAAATAAAAAAAGAGAGCATTCAGAGATATTTTACACATATGGAATCAACTTATTTATGACAAAATCAATACTGCTGTGAAGGGAGAAAATGATAGTCTTTTCAGTAATTAGTACTGGGTCAATTGGATTCTTTAGGGGAAATTTTTGATTCTTACATCACAACATCTATAAATAGTAATTCTAGTTGGATTGTGAATAAAAATATAATAGATAAAGCAATACACATTCAGAAACAAACATGAAAATATGAGGGCTCTTGAAGAAGTTCACGGAAAGATTTGTATTATCTTTTAATTCCACTTCTCCACGAACTTTTTGAAGTACCCACATATCTTTATGACATATAGTAAACAAAGAATTCTCAAATAGGGCAAAAAAAACTTGAACCTTAAAGGAAAGATTATAGCACTGATTATAAAAATGATTAGAACTTCTGGTCATCAAAATATTTCATTGATAGAGTGAAAATAAAACAGTGATAGAAGATATTTGCAATACTGGTAAATGACAAAGGACTTATAAACATTATATACAAAGAACCTCTAAACATTAATATGAAGGTACCCTGTTCAGTAGCAAAAGGGGCAAAACTTAACGGGTGCTTCACCCGGGAGAGGATATCTAAATAGTTAAATGATACATTAAGATGCAATTTTGTTAGTTTTTAAGGGGGTGCAAATTAAAATCTAAATGAGGTAGGGCCGGCCCGGTGGCGCACTGCTACAGTGCGCCGCTTGGGAAGCGTGGCAGCGCTCCCGCCGAGGGTTTGGATCCCACATACAGACCGGTTCCCGCTCACTGGCTGAGCGAGGAGTGGGGGCAACAACGAGGGTTGCGATCCCGTTGCCGGTCCCGGTCCAGTACGGGCGCGACAGTGAGGGTTGCGATCCGTTGCCGGTCACGAAAAAAGACAAAAAAAAAAAAAATCTAAATGAGGTACAACAACCCACTTGTCAAAATGACTAATATTAATACCAAGTGTTATTGACAATGTGGAACAACTTGAAAACTCAGATACCACTGGTTGGATAGTAAACAAATAAAGCCATTTCTGATATATCATGATCCAGAAATTCTATTCCTAGTTATATATTCAGTAGATATGCAAACATATATTCACTAAAATCAATTATTACAATGTTCGTTGCAACAAAATTCAGAATTGACAAAAATAAAATAAGAATGAACAAACTACACTTTGTACAGTGATATAGATGTTACGTACAAATAGAATGTTAAGCAAGAGAAGCCACACACAAAGCACACAAACTGTACTATATTACTCAGTTAAAGTCCTAACGCAGACAAAACTAATCTATGATTAGTTAGAAGTAGGAAGGTAGTTATC
>NW_007735428.1:24196-25595 GCF_000696425.1 Galeopterus variegatus | reverse complement strand
TTAAAGTCCTAACGCAGACAAAACTAATCTATGATTAGTTAGAAGTAGGAAGGTAGTTATCCTGAGAGATACAGTGACTGGAAAATGTACAAAGGAGTTTCTGAAGTTCTGGTGATGTTGATCTACTGACGCTTAGGTGCTTAAAAGATAGTTGTGTTCAGTTTGTAAAAATTCATCTGGCTATATACTTACTATTTTTGCATTTTTACCTTGATATAAAATTTGCATAGAACATATTGCAATGTATTAAAGGTGACTAAATAATAAAATGGTTTTGTATGTCAGTTTCTAAGTATACTAATTTAGATGTAACCACAATATTTTTAAATTGTTACTAAAATAAACTCGGTTAGTTTCCAATTCAAAGAAAAAAATTCCAAAAAGAACTTCAGATATTTTAATCTAGATATCCTATATTACTATGTCACCCATCTGTTCTTTATTTCACATTGGTGCATTTTTCCATAGTAGCCTCTTTATTCTGCCAAGATAACCCAACCAATGTCAAATAATGAGCAGACAAATGTGATTATTCCTAAATAGGTTTTGCAAAAATAAAAAATGTTAATATTGGGCCAAAAAAGATACTATTTCTAAATCAGAGATTCAAATTTTATACCATAGTAGACTGCAAAATAGCTAAGTTTAGGTCCAGTGTGAGAGAAACACAGACGACATTGTTTAAATGACGTCAAAAAATGTAAGTTTAGGAAATATCATTATTAAAAAATAATTGATGTTGATTATTTCAGGAATTCAAGTGAAAAAATAGCTAAACGATGTAAAAATATTCACCCATGACTATGTATCTTCAAACTAATGATTGTGTACTTTGAGAAAAACAAATTTGTATCTTCTCTTTACAGTATGTTAAGTTAAAATACACAACTAATGTCTTGAAAGTCTTAATAAAAAGAAAAGATGAACTGATTTGATCAGAAGATAATATACTCCAAGAGAAAGCTATAAAGGGAGAGATGTTAAGAAGTAAAATTATGAAAATGAATCTAGAATTAGCCATATGCCTAACAAGTCTATGGGGAACAAATTTTTTAAACATAGCTAGGAGAATGTGAAAAATGTGCAGAATATTGTATACCAAGTAAACAACACGCTTCAAAATAAATCAGAAAACTATGTCAAAAGGTTACAAAGTGATAAACCTGTAGAACTGAGAAAAACGGACCTTTCCTGATCAAACAGAAATGTTAAGCTTGAAAAACGTGAGCACATCATTCAGAATGTGAGCATACTGGGTATAAGAGTGATAAAGGTAATAAGATAATCATACACAAAAATGAAAATCTAGATGGTAATAAAATCATAGAAATATCATCAACTATACCAAATAAAATAAAATGATAAGTGAAATGGACTACAAAGCAGCCTTTATAATAGC
>NW_007735428.1:13449-23428 GCF_000696425.1 Galeopterus variegatus | reverse complement strand
ACTATACCAAATAAAATAAAATGATAAGTGAAATGGACTACAAAGCAGCCTTTATAATAGCGATAGCTAGTTGTCATATCTGCTTAATATGAGCCAGACAAAAGATGGATGCATTTGAAATGTCTTACAGAATAAAAATCCCAAATGCCAATCAAATACTAATATGTGAACTTATAGCATAATTTTTGTTTGAAACTAAAAGAAGAAATAAAAGCAACAGACACAGATGCATTTCTTGGCTTGAAATATACTTATATCAATCAGCAAATGAACTTATTAATTCAATAATTGTTGAAAAGATAGATTAAAATCAATAGGACTACAAATTGATAAGCACACTTCTCTTTCTTTATATGGTATTTTTGACATTCAGTCTAAGATGAGATTGTCCATTGAATTAAAGGTGATATTCTCTATATTAAAATTTTTATTTTACTGTAATTAAAATTAAAATGACAATCTGAGGAAAAGTGAATTTTATTATATTAGACATATTTGGGAAGTGGACACGCTTTATCCCTTAATATCAGAAGCATTAAACACTAGTCCAATGCACATTTGCATTGCAAGTGGGCTAAAAATTTGTTTAACATATATCAATGTATTCATGACAGTATTTGTAACAAATCACTCATTAAATTAAATTCCCATTTGAGCACATTTATAGTTTTAACAGAGATGAAGTTAGTCTTTTACAAAAGATTTCAATTAGGAAAAAAATAGCAATGTAATATAATATCCACTATACTGCTGTAAAAATACACACATATGCATAAGAACATGCTCACTCACACATAAACACACACAATGTATAGGAAGTGGGAGAGAGAGAGATAATCTCTATTAAAAATATACAGTGATATAAAACTAATGTTGTCTTATTTTATCTTTAAAAATATATATTTATTTTTATTTAGGACTAAGAAATTAAATCAAATCTTTAGCAATAAGTTTATTAATTATTAGAATAAATTTATTTTACCCATTTATTATTACATTAAGGGGAATCTAGGATAACAGGGAGAAAAAGAGGTAAACAGATTAGTAGAGAATAAGAACACACAAAGTATGAATTGATATAAAATAAGCAGACTATATTGACAGTGCCAAAGTAATAAATGGAAGTACAATATGGCTTCATGAACATATTTTGCATAATATATTTTGCATTTATCATGGTCATCATGATGATAAATGTGGGTTAAATTATGATCTGCAAGATATTGTTGGTTGAATATATGAGAATCATGGACACAAGTTTTACATATACACATTTTTATGTAATTTTTAAAGTTCTTTGAATACCTTGAAAGTTGTACATTTTTAAATATCATTTATTATAAACATAATATTATTACAAATTATGATTTTTCTTTATGCCCTTTACCCAATCTATTCCTACCCAGACCCACCTCCCTACTTCACCCACATCTGTGCTATTCTAAAAGTTCAAGGAATTGTTTAGATCTTTGTTTTTTGTTTGTTTGTTTCTTTCTTTCTTTCTTTCTTTCTTTCTTTCTTTCTTTCTTTCTTTCTGTCACTCTCTCTTTCTTTCTTTCTTTTCCTTCCTTCCTTCCCCTCTCTCTCTCTCTCTCTCTCTCTCTCTCTCTCTCTCTTTCTTTTCACATAATTATAAGTGAGAACATGCAGTATTTCTCTTTTCTTGTAGGGCTTATTTCACTTAACATACTTTTCTCCAGACTCATCCATGTTGCTGCAAATGGCAGAATTTCGTTCCATTTTATGGCTGAGTAGTATTCCATTGTGTATATATACCACTTTTTCCTTATCCAGTCATCCATCGAAGGACATTTAGGTTGGTTCCATATTTGGGTTATTATACATAGAGCTGCAATGAGCACAGGAATGCAGGTATCCCTTCAACATGATGATTTCCATTTTGTTGGATATATGCCCAGTAGTGGGATCAATGGATCATAAGGTAGATCTATCTGTAGTTGTTTGAGCAACCTCCATACTGTTTTCCATAATGGCTGTGCTAATTTACAGTCCCACCAACAGTGTAGAAGAGTTCCTCTTACCCCACATCTTCACCAGCATTTGTTGTTTTTGTTCCTTTTAATAACGGCCATTCTAACTGGGATGACATGATATCTAAATGTGGTTTTGCTTTGACTTTCTCTGATGACTAGTGATGTTGAGTATTTTTCATATACCACTAGGCCATTTGTATGTCTTCCTTTGAAAAGTGTCTATTTATGTACTTTGCCCATTTATTAATTGGATTTTTTATTTTATTTTTTTTTACTGTATAGTTGTTTGCATTCTTTGTATATTCTAGATAGTAATCCCTTGTTGGATTTTTTATTTTATTTTTTTTTTACTGTATAGTTGTTTGCATTCTTTGTATATTCTAGATAGTAATCCCTTGTTGGTTGTAGGATGTGCAAACATTTTCACCAATTTGGTAGATTGTCTCTTTGCTCTGCTGATTGTTTCCTTTGGTGTGCAGAAGCTTTTTATTTTGATATAGTCCCATTGGTGTTTGTGTATTTTTTCTTTTGTTGCTTGTGCTTTTGAGGTCTTATTCATAAAGTCTTTGCCTAGTCCCACTTCTTGCAGTGTTTCCCCTATGTAAGTAATTTTATGATTATGGGTCTTATAAGTCTTTAACCCATTTTGAGTGTATTTTGGTATATGGTGAGAGGTGCAGGTCTGGTTTCATTCTTCTATATATACAAGTCCAATTTTCTCAGCATTGTTTACTGAATAGGCAGTCTTTCCCCCAATTTATGTTCTTCTTGCCTTTGCCAAAGATCAGTTGGCTGTAAGTCTGTGGGTTGATTCCTGGGTTTTCTATCCTGTTTCATTGATCAGATTATCTGTTTGTATGCCAGTACCATGTTGTTCTGGTTACTTTGGCTTTGTAATATAATTTGAAGTCAGGTAGTGTTATGCCTCCAGCTTTATTTATTTTACTCAGGATTGTTTTGGCTATTGGGGGTCTTTTGAAGTTCCATATGAATGTTACAATTGCTTTTTCTATTTCTAGAAGCCCAAGGACAAATATTGCTTTACTCCTGACAAAATACATATTTTATATATCTTTTGTCCTTTTCTTCCCCTTTTATTTTTCATCTTCAATGTTAGTTGGGTTTTTCAGGTGACATGATTTAGCTTCTTTCTCTTTTCTGTTTGCATATTGGTCTTAATGGTAGTTTTTGCTCTTTCTTGTAAATCTGTGATACTGATTATCATTTTTCAGATTCCAGATGCAGGACTTCTTTGAGTATTTCTTGCAGGGTTTGTCTTGAGGTAGTGAACTCCCATAATTTTTGTTTGGGAAATATACTATTTCTCCCTCATCTCAAGGATAATCTTGCTAGATATAGAATTTTTCGCTGTCAATTTTTAGCCTTTAGTATTTTGAATAAGTCATTTCATTTTTTTTCTGGCTTGTAATGTTTCAATTGAGAAGTCTGGTGTTAGTCTGATGGTGGCTCGTTTATAGGTGATGTAATGCTTTTCTCTTGCTGCTTTTAGAATTCTGAGTTTTGCCAGTTTGACTACAATGTGTCTTGGAAAGAATCTTTTTGGATTCCATCTGTTTGGGGATCTTTGGGATTCTCGGATCTAAAAGTCTGCATCTCTCCCTATACTGGGAACTTCTCTGTTATTATTTTCCTTGAATATCTTTTCAATGCCTTTTCCTTTCTCCTCCCCTTCTGGAATACCCATGATTTAGATGTTTGTGTGTTGAGGTTGTTTGCTAGCTCCCTTAAATTTCCTTCATTTTGTTTATTTTTTTCCCCTTTCTTTTGTCTTCCTGGATTATTTAAAAAAAGCATCTTCGAGGTCAGAAATTCTTCCTTCTGTTTGCTCTAGCCTGCTGCTCAAGCTTTCTGTTCCATTTTTTATTTCATTAAGTGAATCCTTTGGCTCTAGGAGATAAAGGTATTTTTTAAAAAGGTATTAATCTCTTTGTAAATTTCTTCCTTCATGTCCTGGATAATTTTTTCTTGTTTTGTTGTGTTGTCTAGTGATTCTTCTCTTATCTCTTGGAGTTTTCTGAAGATCAGCACTTCAAATTCTTTTTCAGATGTCTCATGGGTTTCCTGCTCTATGGGTAATGTACTTGAGAATTACTATATTCATTTGGTTGTGACATATCATCTTGTTTTTTTGTAGTTCTAGTATTTTTTCATTGGCATATGGTCATCTGGTAGGACACCTGTTTCTGCTATTACTCTGGAGTGGGCTATGAGGGGAGATACTTCTTCCTCTATTTGTAGGCTTTGTTGGTGACTCTTCTTGTATTCAAAGCCTTGAGTATGAGGTGGGTGTGCCTTCTCCAGGCTTATGGCAGGTGCGTGGGCCAGTGCCTGGAGCCAGGTCTGGGTGGCAGGAGTGGTGGCGCTCACCTGTGGTACCTGTGCAGTCATTCTGTGCCTTCTCTGGGAGACTGGGCTGGGTCATGGGCAAGTTGTACATTTTTAACCACTTTAAAATGCCTAAAATTCCTCAATCAGTATAGAATTTTTAAATTGTGGGTTTATCACAATTACTTTGAATTCTCCCCCACAAAACTTATTAAACTTTTAGCAACTTTTTATCTCAGTACAAAAACTGCAGATACAACAATTTCCAACACTTTTTGTTCCCCTAAGCCAGACTGTCCTCTGAGTGGACATTGTTAATGGCAAGCCAGTGTTCATTAAATATATTGAAGCATTTACTACACAATTTGAGAGCAGGACCCAGAGGTAATCAAACTAATGTATATGATAGTGAGGAAGAAACTTGAAACTGGGGGATGAGAATCAAAATGTGATAACTATTGTATGAGTCAGTGTCTCCAGAGAAACAGACCAGCAGGATGTGTGTGTGTGTGTGTGCGCGCGCGTGCACGTGCACGTGCATGCATGTGTGTGTATGTGTATAGAGAGAGAGATTTTAAGAAATTGGCTTACATGATTATGGAAGCTTGGAAAATCCATAATCTGATGAAATAGGAGACTCAGGGAAGAGTTTCAGTTCTTGCTTAGGGAAGTCAGTTTTTTGTTCTAATAAGGCCTTCAACTGATTGGACAAGGCCCACTCACATTATGAATGTTAATCTACTTTACTCAAATCTACCCACTTAAATGTTAATCTCATCCAAAAAACACCTTCACAGAAACATCCAGAATAATATTTGACCAAATATTGGCACCATTGTCCAACCATGTTGAGTCATGAAATTAACCATGACACTGATGAGAGAGAGCAAGAAGTAAATGAGAACAGGGACTGAAAGGCAGAGGACAGCCTGGTGGTTGGGCAAACAGTAAAGAAATGTGGTGATGATAAATATCTAATCGATGGTTTTTATGTGGTTTTTCATGATTATCTTCCTCTATTTCTCCTATGAAATCATAAGAAATGGCCGCATTATCCTCTAATACATTTATGTGAATGGCAAGTAGTATCTAATCAGGAAACTCAGATTGTTATTTTTCTTTTGTGTCAGGCTGTGATGAAAAATGTAATTGTGATAACTGTCCATTGAAATCTTCATAGTAAGAAGTTTGTAGGTGGACTTGGTTAAACAGCTGGACTACATATCCAAGGTTTTCATAGGTAGATGTGGCCTTATGTCTAGGTTCTTATGAAAGGATGTAAATCACTTGAAACTATCAGCTTTCAGAGACAATATGTGCCTATTCCATGGCTTTCCTCTTTTCAACAACAGTTATATGGTACATGTGAATGAGATTCAACCATGAAAATGACAGCAATACTCTCAAATGTTTTGATTCCTTCTGCCCTTAAAAATGATTGAGGGCCTCAAGAGTTTTTGTTTATGTGGTCATATCTATCAATATTTCCAGTATTAGAAATCAAAACTGAGAAACTTTTAAAATGTAGATGTATTAATCCATTTAAAAAACAATAAACATATTACCTGCTAAACTAAATAGTACATTTTTATGAAGAAAAATTTTATTCCAAAACAAACAAACAAAAAATAGTAAAAAGAATATCACCACTTTACATTCTTTAAATCTCAATAATACTTGGCTTACTAGAAGGCACTTGTATTCTTATATTTAAGTCTTCATTCAACTTGTTGCAATATACTGTTTTGGTGAAAGTATATGAAGAAAATCTGGCCTCGCACAGATATGCAGTTTGAAAAGAAGAAAAATATTATAGTAGCCTTTTTAGACAATTGAATATTTTTTGATAATCCATCAAAACTTGACATGTACTAGTTCTTTAAAAATTATTTGTGATATGTAAATACAAACCATGCCAAAGAACTTTTTTCACTCTATTACATTAAGCTTCATATATCTATTGTTTTGATGCATTGTGCATTATTATTTTAGAAAATTCAGCTTAGTGCATAATGCAGATCTTCCAAATGTTGACCCGTTTTCTTAAATAACATATTCAAATTCTTTTAATCTCTCTGTCAATGTCAAGTTGTTGAGTTTACAGAAGTAGATATGAGTTTTCAAATTTTAATCTTTTTTTTTTTTTTTGCTTGAAGGCTCCAATTTTATCGTTAGCAACATAATGTCATGTTTTTCTTATAAAATGTTAATTTCAACAAAAAAATACTATCATATAACCAAGCAGTACTTAACTTTATCTGTCACTTGTTGTTTAATAGACTATTTTTTAGAGCAGTTTTAGGTTCACAGAAAAACTGAGTAAGAGATATAGAGATTTCCCATATATACTTTAACCTTACACATGCATAGTCCATTATCAACATCTCCCACCAGAATGGAAGATTTACTACAATTGATGAACCTACACTGACACATCATACTCACCCAAAGTCCATTATTTACATGAGATTTCACTCTCAGAGTTGTATATTTTATGGATTTGGACAAATACAGATGATACATGTCCATCATGATAGTATCATATGGAATAGTTTCATTGCTTTACAAGTCTTCTGTGTTCTACCTATTCCTCCTCACCTCCACCCAACCTCTGGCGACCACTGATCTTTTCAACATCTCTATACTTTTACCTTTCCCAGAACATCATATTGTTAGACTCATACAGTATGTATACTTTTCATATTGGCTTCTTTCACTTGGTAATATGAATTTAAGGTTCCTCCATGTCTTTTCATGACCCGATAGTGCATTTTCTTTTTAGCACTGTATAATCTTATATTTTCTAGATGTACCATCAATTATTTCATTGTTCACCTTCTGAAGGACTTCTTGGTGGCTTCCAAGTTTTGGCAAATATAAAGTTGCTATAAACATCCATGTGCAGGTTTATGTGTGGACATAAGTTTTCAGCTCCTTTGGATAAATAACAAGGGGCAGGATTACTAGATCTTATAGGAAGACTATGCTTAGTTTTTAAGTAATTGCCAAACTGTCTTCCAAATTGGCTGCAAATTTTGCATTTTCAACAGCAAAGAATGACGTTTTTTTTCCTCTACATCCTCACTAGTATTTGATGTTGTCAGTGTTCTGGATTTTGGCTATTCTTAAAAAGTGCATAGTAATCTCTCTTTCTTGTTTTAATTTGTAATTCCCTGATGACTTATGATGTAGCGCATCTTTTCACATGATTATTTGTCATCTGTATATCTTCTTTGGTGAGGTGTCTGATGAGGTCACTGGCCCATTTTTTAATCAGATTTTTGTTGTTGTTGTTGTTGAGTTTTAATATTTCTTTATATATTTTTTTATAGCAGTCCTTTATCATATGTGTCTTTTGAAAATTTTCTCTCAGTCAGTGGTATGTCTTTTCATTCCCTTGATAGTATCTTTTACAGAGCATAAATTTTTAATTTTAATGAAGTCCAGCTTATTAATTCTTTCTTCCACGGATCACACCGTTGTTGCTGTATCTAAAAAGTTGTCACCAGAGTCAGTGCAGCATTCCAAGCTTACAGCCATGGCCACCTATAAGCTGGTGGTGATCCTGTATGGGAGATCACCCGGAATCAGCCACTTCAGCCACTGGTACCACTCTGACATGAAGCTGGTGGGGCACGAGGAGGTGAAGAGCAGAAAGCAGGCTTGGGGAGATGCTGGATATGACTTTGACTTTTCTTCAACTCAGAGAAGATGAGAGCAATCCTGACACTCTAGACAATGCTGGATGCCACTGACCAAATGTGGCTACCAGTAGTGAGGGCTCGGTACCTCAGTGAGCAGACTATGAGGGTCTGACTGGCCTCAATAAAGAAAAAACTGTTGCTATGCATGGCAAGGCCCAGGTAAAGATCTCATGGTACTTTTATGATGTCCCACCACCTCCAATGAGCCTGACTATCCTTTCCACTGCAATATCAGTAAGGATTGCAAGTACAAAGACCTCACTGAAGATCAGCTACCATCCTGTGTGAGTCTGAAGGACACTATTGCAAGAACAGTGACATTTTGGAATGAAAAAACAGTTCCTCAGATTAAGGAGGGAAAGCAGATGTTGATTGCAGCCCATCTAACAGCCTTCAGGTTATTGTCAAGCAACCAGAGGGTCTGTCTGAGGAGGCTATCATGAAGCTGAAGCTGGAGGCTAGTATTTTTGTTGTCTATGAATTGAAGAAGAACTTGAAGTCCATCAAGCCCATGCAGTTTCTGAGAGATGAAGAGGTCATGCATAAAGCCATAGAAGCTGTAACTGCCTAGAGCATGGTCAAGAAGTGAAGGCAAGCAGGCAGACTACTGTCCAAGAAATACCCTCCCTGCACATCCCATACCTCTGCACCTCTCCCCTGCACATATCACACTGAACTCATCTGTAGGCATCTTAAGTTGAAGCTGTGGATGGGGACCAGTGGCTTCAATTTTCATTTTAGCCATTTTTGTCTCCTGCTTCCACTTCCTTCATATGGTATAATCAGAATGGCACATCTGGGACATTTGTTTTCTTAGGCAAGAGAGTTGAGAGGTAGTGAGTATAAAATTTTTGCTAGTGCTTTTTCTCCATAAGACCTGCTTGAGTAGAGTATATGGAGGAACCATGTTGAGGCATGACCTATGAGAAGTAAGAGATCTTATTTGTATTTTCAGGAGGCAGTCCTGTATTATTCTGTAGTCAAGTAACTGTTTGGAGCCTCTAGTTATTCAAATGGAAAATGGATGTAATATGCATAGTGATTAGAAACAAACACACACAAAAAAAATTTTCTTCCCGACTCCAGAGGAGCTGGCTCCATAAGGTTGGGATCAATCCTGAATGTTTACATGTTGCACTTGCTTTTATAAAATATATATAAAATACACACACACAGACACAGAGTACAAAACAAAAACACTTACGGTGTTTCTAGTAGTAGATAAAATAGTTCCATGGGTGGTCATCAGAAAATGCCATTCCTCACACCCAAATGGGATAAACTCCTTGAATTCTAAGGAGTAGAATGTGTGTGTGTGCATGTGTATATTTTACATCCTGAAATATATTTTAGACTCTCTCCCTTGCCTTATTCTTTTGTGGCAGTGAAATGCCTCTTGGTCATGTCCAAGTGTGCCTTTCACATATCTCTGCTTACATTGCTTATCTGTCCTTTCATGTTGTCTACTTTATCCATTACAGCCCCTAGCATATTAATCACAGTAGCTTTAAATTTATTGCCTGATTATTCCAATATCCTTGGCATGTCTTCTTCTGGTACTTGCTCTCTCTCTTCAAACTGTGTTTTTTTGTCTTTTATTATGCCTCGTACTTTTTTCTTCATAGCCAGACATGATTTACTGGGTGGAAGGAACTGCTGTAAACAGGCTCCTAGTGATGCTGTGTGTGGTAAGGTGGGGAGGGTGGGGAAATCTTTCTCTACTCCTATTAAGTCTCGCTGTATTCATGAGCCTGTTCCTCTGAACTGTGAACTTCCCAAGAACATCTGTTTTTGTTTTATCTCCCCCTTAGGTGGGACAGGATGGCTGGGGGTGGGGGGGTTTAAGTATTTTCTTTCCTGCAAGTGAGTTAGGCTCTGAGAGAAATTAGAGAGGATACAAGAAGATGGAAAGACATCCCATGCTCCTGGATTGGA
>NW_007735428.1:5897-9171 GCF_000696425.1 Galeopterus variegatus | reverse complement strand
CAAAAAAAAAAAAAAAAAAAAATTGCAGAAATGTTTTACCTAGGGACAACCTCATATTTCCATATTAAGCAGAATTACATTTGTATTTGTAATTTTGTCACACAAAATATTAAAAAGATGTGTTCCCAATGGCCAAGATTTAGTAAAACTAGTAATTTTCACTGATTTATCAGGGCAATTTTAAGAAATACTAGACATTTAAGATGTTTTTAATGGCAATTGCCTGGCAGTAAAGAATGCTATATCTCTGTGCAAATATCAACACATTAAAAAAGGTAAATAATGCATTAATATTATTATAAAAATTGTTTTGATATTGAGGTCTCCTGAATATGTCTTGAACTCCCAGGATTCTATGGAACATGTCTGAGAACCCCTGACTAAAAGAGTGTTGGAATTCAGACACTTATTTTCTTTGTAGTTATTCCTTCACTTTCACAGAGAAATTGACCTAAGAATTTAAGAGATGTGACAAAATAAATAAATAAATATTTGGAACTGGCTGAGAAGTTCAGGTATTGGCAGTGAGGTGAAACATACTGCAAACTCGAATTGAACTTCTAGACTTGATTAGACTTCTTATGCTGCGGCAATCATTTTTGTTACCATTCTAACTTGTTATGATTCAGTAGGTATCGTATGCTCATTGGCATATAGTTCTTTAAGTGTCTAGAAAGAACTAGAATNTCAGTAGGTATCGTATGCTCATTGGCATATAGTTCTTTAAGTGTCTAGAAAGAACTAGAATTTTAGGAGCAATTGTTTGTCCTTTGTTGTTTTTGCAAAGCAGCAAAGGAAAGAAATGAGCTCAGGCAAAAAGTTGCCAAAGTTAGTAAGCAGTGACAGAAGGAAATAAAATTCAGACTTGGGATTCCACAGCTTCAGAAAACCAAATGTTCCTAAACCAGGATATATGGTTGCTCTTTAAAGACTTTCTCTTTGAAGTTCTGTTAAAACTACTAGGATGAGAATAAAGGGAGGTACCCCTGTGACAAATGTAAAATTAGGAATGTAACAGACTGTTGTATGAGATGGCTTAAGGTAACTTTCACTGAAATGAGAGAGCAACACGTGGGTGCAGAATAGAAACCAAAAAATAAAATAAGTTGGATATTACATCCACTACTAGCATATAATTCTGACTGAAACCAAACAGCAGAAGCCTGCTAAGTTTTGGAAAATATTTGTTGAAGAAATCATAAGGTTAGCTTACATACAACATTCTAAAGACCATGAAAAAAGGCATATTTTCAAAACCTTCTTTAAAAGGGGTTATAGACAACAGTAGCCAAAGATGACTATATATTATTTACCCTCACGGAGGGCAAAGGCACAGGTCACAAAATATAAGGGGTAATGAAATCATATGCAGACAGCAGANACATCCACTACTAGCATATAATTCTGACTGAAACCAAACAGCAGAAGCCTGCTAAGTTTTGAAAAATATTTGCTGAAGAAATCATAAGGTTAGCTTACATACAACATTCTAAAGACCATGAAAAAAGGCATATTTTCAAAACCTTCTTTAAAAGGGGTTATGGACAACAGTAGCCGAAGATGACTGTATATTATTTACCCTCATGGAGGGCAAAGGCACAGGTCACAAAATATAAGGGGTAATGAAATCATATGCAGACAGCAGAATCACAGTGACCAGGTAGACCAAGAAAGGAATTTATTTCACTGACATAGTAAGATGTTTTCATAATTCCTGTCTAGATGAATTTTATAGTTGATATTAATATCCCAGTCTTTCCATTTTTGATAGAATTTTTTTACTAAAGTTTTCTGTACACTATATTTTGGGAGAGGTGACTAGTTTGGGGCCACTATATATTGAAAGTGGGTCAAATATTTCTAGGTCATCAGAAACCACATGTAAACCAATGTAGAAGTTTGTACATCATTCAGATATTTGGAGTTTGAAGTGGATACAGTAACTATGTTAGACTTTGGTTTGTCCATTTCAGAAGGAGGTAAACGTTCTATGCATGGGTTCTGTAGTCCGTCAGAGGGCAGACATTGGTGACACCATTAAGATTTCACACACACACACACACACACACACACACACACAAACACACACACACAAATTGGTTTTCCTCTTCTTCCTTGGAATTTTAGTTGTTGATGCACAAAGATTTCCAGGAACACTTTATTACCTAGTCTTTCTTCTGTTAAACTTGGCCACTGAAATGTGAACAGAAGAAATGTGTGCTAGACACTANACACACACACACAAATTGGTTTTCCTCTTCTTCCTTGGAATTTTAGTTGTTGATGCACAAAGATTTCCAGGAACACTTTATTACCTAGTCTTTCTTCTGTTAAACTTGGCCACTGAAATGTGAACAGAAGAAATGTGTGCTAGACACTACAGGACATTAGTCATTCTGTTCGCCTCACCCATTTAACAGGAATCCAGATAGGACAATGTTGCTTTTTTGACCACCCAGAAAGTAATAATGCGCTAGAAGATGGTGAAGCCATATGATGGAAGAAATCTGAGCTCTTAGGTGACTATATAAAGATGCATTCAGACCTGGTCCATTCAAAACAAGTCTGCTACGTGGGAGATAAACAGATTTCCTTTTCAATGCCTAATAAATTTGGGGGAATTTTTGTTACAGTAGCTTAACTTTTGTCCTAACTATTGCAGGATTGTATAAAAGCAACATTTGAGATTGCAGAAGCCCAGAGTCAGAAGAAACATAAAATTTAAGACTCAGGGAATTTGGAGAAATTTTTAAAAAGCCTAAAACTTAAACATACTATATAATCTGAGGTTAGAGTTGGACCACACCTAGATGTACAGAATGAGAGTTCTCTAGTGATAAAGGCCTTACAAGTAAGACAACATGCTTTTACCTGCCTATTTTAAAATATGGGGTGGAATTAGATGGGGATCACAGATTGGAACAGATTTAGCAATAGAGTGAAATTATGAATGAATAGAGTGTTAGTGATACCTATACTGCTTGTTATTTGGTAAAATAAATAGTGAATATGCATTTTTAAACACTACTTAAAATTGTTACTAAAATTCAGTGTCAAATTAAATACTTAGTTTTCTGGCAACCCCAGTTTAGTCACACATATATATCACTCTTTCCTTCATTTCTAGAACATAACGAAAATCTCCTACTGCCAAATATGTTGTTTGTTAGATGCTCCCCAGTGTTAAAAGAACTCAACAGAATTTTTTTTGCTGAAGATTATATTTATGTTAACCAAGGGAAGCTGATATTTTCCCCATTCCTCTTTAAATGTT
>NW_007735428.1:3269-4786 GCF_000696425.1 Galeopterus variegatus | reverse complement strand
TTTTTTTTTTTTTAAATAACACATGTAGAAACTGAGACAGATTTTTTTTGGAGACTGGCTGGTTTGGGGATCTGAGCCCTTGACCCTAGTGTTCTAACCAACTGAGCTGACTGGGCAACTGTCGTGACAGATTTTTATAATGTTACGTAGGGTATGCTTAAAGGATGTATTCTTCAGTAACAAGGTCCTATCTAAAATTTACACTAAATGCAAGAACTGGATCTGAGTTCCACTAGGTACTAAGACCAAGATTGCTGGGGAGGTTATACTTTTTTGTTTGTTTGTTTATTTAAGGGGAGAAGACAATATTAATAAGATTCAATAGAGGACAAGGAAGCAGGGTGTATAAAACAAAAGGAAGACTGAAGTAAAGAGGTATCAAAAAGGGTACAGAAGGACTATGGACCATGGGTGTTTTTACTACATGATGTCAGGGAAGAGACAAAGGCAATTTAAGTTGTCACAGTACAGGTTCCATTTAAAAAGTTTAAAAAAAAATCTTCTGGCTCCTATGTGAACAAATTCCTCCTCAAATAAAAATGTCTATAAAATACATTGCGATAAAATAAAACTTTGGGGTACGGTGGTATTGCAATCCTGTAAATCCCAGACAACATAAACACAAAAACATTATTTTTTATTCGATATATAGAACACATTTGGGGTATATTACTGTGTATGATATATGTAAAAGTGTTACAAATCTTTTTTTCCCAGGGTCTTTTGGTTGCTTAGTAACAGAGGAATGGAAGGAATGGTAAAAATAGGTCACTATTAAGTTCAGGATTTTCTCTTTATTTTTTATGTCAGGAAATATCGTTTGAGGATAATAATAGTCATAAATCATGGATATTCTGTGCATTGCTCTGAGACAGCCCAAGATCTATGAGCACTACCATTTTATCTATCATTTCTCAACACTTATTTCCCTCTTTTGGGGAAATGTAAAACATAAAGTAAGACATTTCTCTTATGTTTCCATAAATGTTAACAATTTTTCTTAATAGTGTATGATATCTTCAAACTATATGTGAAATGAAATAACAGTCATTACATATTTAGAGGAGTTGCCAATGTTTATCACAACAATAACTATTTGAGGACTTACAAAATCAAAGGAGTTATTCTTTTTGTGAAAACAAAATAAAAATCCATCACTTCATTAAAATTTTGATTTTATGCTAATAGTTAATGTAAATATCTAGGACGTTTAATTTAGACTGATTTAGGTAATGCTTTGCAGGTGTGCTACATTAATTATAATCACATTAGTGTAGCGATATTTCAATTATGTGTTTGTTTATAAAACACAGTTTATTCTAAAATCATTGAGGATTTCTTTTCTTAAATCTTAGAAAACACAACAGCATTATAATGCTTATTTTCTGTAATAAAGAGGCATGACTTAGGGAATCTGCTTTCAGATACCCAGATAAAAATTATAAACACTAAATAAAATACATCTTAATAATTCAGATATCTGAAGACACTGGTGAGCAACCAAAAGGAAAAAAAAA
>NW_007735428.1:0-2951 GCF_000696425.1 Galeopterus variegatus | reverse complement strand
AAAAAAAAATTGCTGAAAATGAATAAATACTTTAAACAAGGGAACTGAACTATGAAATAATTTGCATTTATGTGACATTATACATGAGGCATAGCTAAGTTTACACATTAAAGAAAAAATAGAAATATAGCAAAAAGCCATGATGTCATTGGTAACAAAATTAAGAGCTTTCAGAACTGCTCTTTTTTTTTTTTGTCTTTTTTGTGACCGGTAAGCGGATCGCAACCCTTGGTGTGGTGTTGCCCACACCGTGTTCAGCCAGTGAGCACACCGGCCATTCCTATGTAGGATCCGAACCCACGGCGGGAGCGTCGCTGTGCTCGCAGCACCGCACTCTCCCGAGTGCGCCACGGGCTCGGCCCCAGAACTGCTCTGAAATGAGGCATGAGATTATAGTAAAGAGTCACAAAAGGGGAAAGTTGAGGGATAGCAAGATTCTAAGAAGAAAAAATAAAATAGCTGGAAGACTAAATTATCTGTGCAAAAATTTCAGCTACTGCCTGCCACAGGGAAAACAATGTTTGGTATTTGATTTTAGACCAAATAAATATCATGTAGACAAAAAGTCATCACTATCCAGAAGAAAATAACAGAATCCAGAGTTCCAAGAAGCTCCCATTCACATTGCCTAGCCTGAAATAAAAACAAGCAAGCAATGATAGTAGACATGATTAAAAACATTAAGCCATAACTAATATAAAAAGGAATTAATAAAAACTGACCCTGAGTTGGCTCATGAATTAGAATCACAGTTAAGAAATTGAAGGAATATATGGTTACAACGAATTAAGAAGTGGGTAATTATAGAAGAAAAATGGAAACTGTAAAAAAATTAAATTTAAATTCTAAAACAAAATTGTGCAATATCTGTAGTGGATTGAATTATGTTCCCCCAAAACTCACTGAAGCTTGCATTGTGTCTTCCAAAGTCTATATATTAGAAGCTTAAGAGTTCCGGTCAAGATAGTGGACTAGATGGGATCTCAGCATCACTCTCTCCCACAAATCAATGAATTTACAACTATAAAAATGTAACATCAGGCAAGCTGGGGCCTCTGAAGCTTAGGGGAAGAGGAGGAGAGACTTACAGAGTTAATGAAGGCAGGGGAAACCATGATGAGAGAAAGAAAAAACTGCTCTGAGCATTTCAGGCTGTGGCTGCCTTAAGGCTGGAGCCAATGAGCCAATGGAGCAGGAGCCAGCAGCAGCCACAGCTGTGCCCTTCAGATGGAGTTACTTGGAGGCGGCAGGGGAGAAGAGGGCCTTGGCGGCCCCCAGGCCAGCAAAACCACCAATAGGGTTCCCATGGACCCACACAGGAGTGAGGAGCCAGAACAACTGAAAAAAAGGGAGCTATTCAGAGGCCGGTGAGTCAACGCAAGGGACCAGCACAGGGCCCATCCCATGAGAAGTGTTTGGAACACAGGTGGTGGGGGAGATGGGCCCACAGGGAGAACATGGGCACAGCAAGGACAGCCAACCCATCCTCCAATCAGTGCAGGACCACTGAGAGGAGACTGGTTGGGAATGCAGAATTGCATGGGGTGCAGTTTGATGAATAAATTCAGGCCCAGATCAGAGTTTCTACACAACACAGATACATCTGGTCTCTGGAGAGCCTGAAGTACCTATAAGATCAACCATTAAACCCTGAGCTGCACAAAAAGCCTTCCCTAGGGAATCAGCAGCAAAGCAGCAATTTAGCTCAACCACACAGCTCAAGTACTGGTTCCCACAGGAAGGCCCCCATTTTAGAAGTAAGCAAAGGATGACAAATTAGTTCCAGCCCAGGCACACCACCAGCACCTTGGGGCCTGCCTGGGAACCAGAGGTACAGGGCCAGGAGACCGGGCCCCACTCCCACAACCAGGCACACCATGCCAGTGCCTCGGGGCCTGCCCAGGGGACCTGAGTCATGGGAAGGTGACTGTACACCCCCCAGCCCAAAACCAGGCACACTGCCAGTGCCGGGTGGCCCTGCCCAGGGACCCGGGGCTTGGACCCCCCTCCCACAACCAGGCAGATTATAGTCTATACAATAAGGCAAGAAAAATAAATAATCAGCATCCAGATTGCAAAGGTGGAGGCAAAACTCTTTATTTGTCCATGATATAATCATCTATGTAGAACATCTGAAACAATCTTCTAAGAAGTTAATAGTACTAATAAGAGAGTTTATTCAGATCGTAGGATATGAGATCAATAAATAAAAATCAATTGTCTTTATTAATACTAGAGACAAACAGAAACTGAAGAAAAAAGTGCCACTTATAAGCTTCAAAATATGGTATATAAACTTATATTCAGGTATAAATCCGACAAAAGATATACAAAATCTGTACACTGAAAACACACACATGTACTCATCGTAAACACCAGATTCTGGAGTAAGAGAAAAAACAAAGAAGAATCAGCAGAGCAATATCTGGTGTCTATTCCCTGAGACCCCATTCCCACAGAGTGACACAGAAAGTACCACATAGTAAGATAGTACCTGTACATCTAGTAGAATGCAGAGCAGATGAAGAAACCTGCATTTAAAAGACTGACATTATACATATGAGTATTCAGGGCTGCTGGTGACCTTGCCCAAACCTGCCTACAGATTGAGGGGGGGGGGGGCATGCACAAGCTTGTCTTTACTCTGGAATCTGAGGAGGGAAAATATTAGATTTTTATATTTACTACCCTAGAACCCCTTCGTGGAGGCAGACCTTTAAGCTTTGCTATCCTCAAATGTCTTATACAAATTACACAAACAGTCATATACAAATATTCTTAAGTTGGCTGAGGATGCCTCTACTTGGAGGCACCAGATCATGAAGAAAGATGAAATAACCATGAAGAACTTTCTCTTAATATGTTTATGCAAATAAACTTTGATTCATACTTTGTACCACACAAAAATTAATTCAAAGTGAATCATAAATCTAAACTAAAACCCTAAACAA
>NW_007735427.1:72364-78306 GCF_000696425.1 Galeopterus variegatus | reverse complement strand
GCCGCAGCCCCAGGGCCTCCCCCGGGCCTGGCCACGCCGAGAGCACCGAGCAGACTGCAGCCCCGGGCAGCTGACGGCGGGGCAGGTGTGGGGAGCATGGATGTGCAGCCACGGTGCATGCACCCGCACACACCTGCCATGGTGTGTCCCCCCACTCCCCCGGGACTCCTCCAGGCAGCCTCGTGTCTTTGAGGGAAGCCAGAGCAAGGAGCTCAGAGGTCGGCAGCTTGGTCTTTGCAGTCAGGCAGATCTAGTTTCCGGTCTCCACTCAGTCGCAGCGTGACCTTGGGCAGACGGCTGACCTGTAAGCTTGCGTTCCCCCAGCTGTGAGACGGGTAATAATAGCAGCATTTCTGTGCTTTTGTGAGAACCGAGCAGCCACCCAGTGTTTGCAGAGTGACTAGCTCGATGCCTGGCATTTACCTGTGGGGCGGGGTCCCAGGGCTCTGAAGGCAGCTCACGTGCTTGGTTTCCTGTGGGAAACACAGAAAAGAGGAGGAGGGATGTGCCGGCGCGTGGGGCTAGTAACAAAGTCTCGGAACTCTGTCGTAGGGACGCATCTTGCACTAGACAAGGGCTCAGAAGCCGTCACCCACATCTGCGTCTGTAGAAGGGCTCTCGGCAGGGGAGCAGGGCTGGGAGGGGCCTCCCAGGCAGGGCGGTCCAGCAGGTTCCTTGGGAAGATGGGATCTGAGCCTTGGATTTCTGTTGCTGACAGCGGCGGGTAAACTGAGCCATGGGACCGTTTCCCCCCGAATTTAATGTGGCCCCAAAGGCTTTAGAAAGCTGTGGGGCCTGGACGGAGCTCGGCCCCCAGACCCAGATACCCCAGCTCTGAGCGAGCAGCAGCCCAGGGCCTCCTAGGGGGCAATCACACCGCACCCCTCTCTGCCCCCAGGGCCACTGGAGGCTTTCCTTGAGCATTGTGGAGTCTGATTTTTTTTCCTTGGAAAACCTGGGCTGCTTGTTGAATTGCGAATCATTTTTCTCAATCCAGGCTGCCAATTCCGATGAAGAAAAACACTTCAAAACAGGTACGGTGGAAAGCCCCCCTCCCCAGCTTGCCCAGGCTTAGACTGAATTAATACAAGAGAGAAAATCCATTTTCCCCGCGGGCTCGCAGACAGAAGACCTGATAGCACAGCTCGGGAGACGTGGCGGCCAGCTCCTCTGCCGAGCCCTGGCCAGGAGGCAACTGCCAGGGGCTGCCAGACTTAGGATCTCACCCCTCAGGGCCACACCCAGGAAGAGGGACACAAGTCTGGGTCAGAGGCCAGGCTCAGCCACCACAGTGACCCCCAAGGGATCTCGGGAAAAGTCACAGCCATCCACAGGCCCTTCCAGGTGTGGCCACAGACAACCCAGCAGGCGGCAGTGATGCCGGGCAGGGGCTTTGTCCTGACTGCATCTCCTCTCAGGGGCCCTGCTCTGGTTGTCAGGAGGGCGGTACATCACGCATGACTGTGCCTGCGCCCTCAGAGGACCAACAGCAGGGCTAGCTGGGGGGCCGAGGGCCCTCAGGATGCGAAGAGGCCCAGGAGATATGGGAAGGAAAGAACAGGACTCCTGAGTCTGGAGTCATTGGGATGGTCAGTACCCAATGGACATTGAAAAGAAATGTCAACGACAGGAAAGCAAAGCAGAGCCATAGTGTCATGCCCCAGTCCCTAACAGAATAGAAGGGAGAAAATAGAAAAAGAATCCCAGCAGAAAACAAACAAGGCTGTATACATTAACAATTGGTAGCCAAAAGATTCTAAAGCAGAGCAGAGGTGCAGATCAGCACGGCCCTGAGCCGCATCCACATCCCCAGAGCCACACTGGCGAGTGAGTGACCAGAGCCCGGGGATCCTCATCCACCCTTCGGATGTGGAGACAGGGAAGTCGTGAAACAGAAGTGGGAACATAACTACGGGCTGACCCTCTCTGGGAGAAGTGGAGGCTCCAGGATGTATTGGCCTGTGAGAGTGGCCCGAGACCTGGAATGGAGACCCCCTTCCCCCCAGCAAGGTGAAGCCAGCTCTGGCCCAGAACATCTCATGCACTCCAGGGGAAAGAGCAAGGCCCATGCAGTTTAACAGGCCTCCTCCTGGCTGCAGCTGTGCGCTGCCTTCCTCCACCCTTCCCTCAAGTTTTCCAGAGGTGGCCAGAACACAGGCTGCCTAGACTTTACCTTGCAGCTAGGAGGGGAAATTAAGCCTTTGCCAGTTTTTGTAGAAAGTTAAAATCTCACCACTGCTATGTAAAAACACATGGAAGACCTGGACAGAGTTGCTCAAGCTTGAACAAGATGGAAAAAGTGGGGGAAGGAGAAGGCAGGCAATGTACAGACATACCATCGAGAACTAAGTGAACAAATGTGTCAGAGGATCATAGCTTGCAAGAGATAAGTGAATGACCCAACGCAGAAGAAGCGTTAACTAGTGAACAGAAGACAAATTCTCCTCCTGTGTTTTGCCTAAGAGAATAGTTTGATAAGAACACAAATTCAATAAATTAAATGTCAAAAATATATAGAAGACTAAGAAATAAAAATAAGATTCCAGACCTCAAGAAACAAATTGAAAACCAAAACAATATTGATAAAGAACCAATAAATATATTACAAACAGAACAAATAGACAAGGCTGAAATCAAACTACTGGCAAAAAGCAATGATTCTCAAAGTGCAGTCCTTGGACCGGCAGCACTGGAATCTTCTGGGAACTCAGAGAAGCAGATTTTCAGGCCTCCCAGGAGGTGGCATGCTGTGAGAGTCTGTTTCCATGAGTCTTCTAGGTGATTCTAATGCTCAGCACAGTATGAGAACCACTCACCTGGAGGAAAGGCTCTAGATAACCACAATAATGGAGATAAATGAGGCACAGAGATTAAAACAGATTATTACAAATTTTGTATCTTCAAACCTAATTTACATCAAGAATAGACAAAGACAGTCCAACATAAGAATAATTGGTGTTCATGAAATAGTGATTCGAACAAATGGAATAGAAAAAATGCACCTGTGTATGTGTGAGTCTGTGGTGGGATCTTTAATAGGCGGAACCAATTGTTTTTTTCCATTTCGGGGGATTTTAAAATCAAAGGTACAGACTTCTATGGTCCAGAAATATTTTGAGTTTAGAAAATTCACTAGTTTCACTTCCATTTACTTATGTTAAGTAATATCAAAGTAAATTAGATAGAACGGCATTCATAGTCAGATCCCATTTTATAAAAGTATACCTACATTTTATTTGTATATATGCATAAAAATATCGGGATGATGTTCACTTATGTTAATGATGGTTTTTCTGAAGAGGGGAGTTTGGATTTTTTTTCTTCTTTAGTCTTTGTTGTTGTTGTTTTCATGGAGAGGAAGGAACGTCTGACACTAATGGGGAAGGAACCACAACTCTGAGTTCCTGGTGCCTTCTCATAATGGGGCCATGAGCGTCCCCTCTGCTGTTTGTTCGTTACTGTGTTTGTTTTTAGCCTGCACGCCCTTCTCACCCCTCGTCACAGAGGCAGCCTCTGCCTTGTGCGTCTCTGTTCACGTGTGTTCTTGCGTAACGTGTTGCTGTCTTGTGTGCTTCCCTTTTCATGTTCATGAATGGTGACGGGTTCTGTACCTGTGTCCCATCCTCCCTGACTCAACGCTGCGTCTTTATGATCCTCCCTTGTGGCCATGTGAGCATCTGGGGTGGCTGTTCCCACTGCTTCCTCGAGTTCCACGATGCCGTCTCATGTCACTACACCCTTCTCCAGCGATGGCTTCAGATGCCTGCCACGCTGCAAGAACAACCTCACGTGTACAGGAGAACACACGTGGTCCAGCAGAAAACCATTCGCTGTCCAGGGGACTCTTCTCAAGGCTGTTGGTTCTGGTCCATCATTGTCTTTGAACTGACAAGGTTGTAGGTCACTGATAGCAACGCAGGATAATTCATGTAGTCACGAACATTCCATCCTATCCAGTAGAAGTCTAATTAATATCCCTCATCCCCAGGGAAAGACAGTTTGCCTCCGCTTGCATATCAACTTAAATATTCCTCATCTCTAAATGTGGCTGTTTTTTGGTTTCTCTTTTGAACCGGTTATAACATCTGTCTGACTCCTTCACTGATGAATGAGTAAATTTCAAACGCGTGTTCCATTTTGTATTTCTATGAGAGTCATGATTTTCCCTTTTTTTCTGGCAGTTTCCTTTTAACACATTTCCATATGGATCTGTGTAAGAATTTTTCTGGGGTAATATATCAAAGAGTAAAACTGCTGGCTATTCCAGGTGTTACACTTTCCTCTGTGTCACCGAGACGGAGAAAAGAATTCGCTCAAAATACAATCAGTGAGGCCTGGAGGGACTGCCACCCCATCAGGGGAGCAGCCCCGATCCAAAATCAGCCTTCTTTTTATTGACAAGACTAGGAAGTTTTACAGGAAAAATCAGTGGATTCAATCATCAAAGTAGGACATAAGGACACGGGCAGCGTTACAAAAGTTGTCCATGGCTAAGTAGAGCTTAACAATGGAAACTAGTAACATCAGTAAATTAAAGCGACATTCCAGAGTACAATTAGTAAAGGGCTAAATTGGTCAAACTGGCTCATTATCTAAAGTATGACCTCTCCTTAAACAAAAGTTAAACTCTTATGATAAAATCTAAATACAATTATCTCTAAAGTTTCCCCCAACAGACAGCTTGCCCCTAGCAAAAACATCTTTTCCACAACTTTCCCTTTAGCAATTCTTAAAATCTCTTAACAGAACCGGTATGACAACCACCTGTCATCTCTAAAATAAATTATACAGTCCCATACCTAACGAGTGATTAAGAGTTGATTAAATGGGCTTTGGCCACACTATCTATGGGCTGTGGCCCCCTGTCCAGGGCTTTCGCCCCATACGTGTATTTACCTAAAAACCTTATTCTAAAATCAAGTGAGAACCACGGTTTCTAACCCACAACACCAGGTCCTGCTGGAGTTCATCACTATTCAGTTCTCCCCTCCTAGGAACTCAGCAGACCACACTTCCAGGTCCCTTGTAGGGAGGCAGTACGTGTCTCCTGCCTGGTGTGCTGAGAGCAGAGGTGACAGGTATCATTCCAGGTCGGCAGTGAAGAGCCATGGTGAGATCGTCATGCCTTGCACCCTCTCTGCCCGTGGCATGGTGACTGCCAATGTTTCAGGTCGGGGTTGGCAAACTGTGGGCCACAGGCCAGATCCAACTTGCCATCTGTTTTGTAAATAAAGCTTTATTGGAACACAGCCGTGTTGCATTTATTTATGTCTCAGTGATAGCTGCTTTTGCCTGGAATTGAATATGTGTAACAGCAGCTGTATGGCCTGCAAAGTGGGATATATTTCCTATGTGGCTCTTCACAGGAAGTTTGCCAATCCCTGTCCTAGGTGGCAGAGATCCGTCCATCTGGGTTTCTCCAGCGTGGGGTGTAGCAGAACCCACTTCCAAGCTGTGTCACACACTGAGCAAGAAGCAACTGATGTTGGGCTGAGCTGCTGAGGTCTGGGGGCTCATTTGCTGCTCGGCTTCTCCTGGGCAGCTCTGGCTGAGGGTGCTGGATGCACAACAGAATTGCACCTACGGTCTGCACTCCAGCCTGTTTCAGGAGGTGCCTGTCGTCCACTCCACCCGGTTCCAGGCCAGGGCCTGCCGTCCACTCCAGCCGGTTCCAGGACAGGGCCTGTCGTCCACTCCAGCCAGTTCCAGGGCAGGGCCTGTCGTCCACTCCAGCCGGTTCCAGACCAGGGCCTGTCGTCCACTCCAGCCGGTTCCAGGCCAGGGCCTGTCGTCCACTCCAGCCGGTTCCAGAGCAGGGCCTGTCGTCCACTCCAGCCAGTTCCAGGACAGGCCCTGTCGTCCACTCCAGCTGGTTCCAGGACAGGGCCTGTCGTCCACTCCAGCCAGTTCCAGGCCAGGGCCTGTCATCCACTCCAGCCGGT
>NW_007735427.1:68588-70932 GCF_000696425.1 Galeopterus variegatus | reverse complement strand
CGTCGTCCACTCCAGCTGGTTCCAGGACAGGGCCCGTCGTCCACTCCAGCTGGTTCCAGGAGGGGCCTCTTGTCCACACCTCTCAAACATCTGTCATGATCCAGCGTCCTAACTGCCACCAGTCAGAGGTGCAGAGGACAGCCACGGTTTCAGTGTGATTTTCTGCTTCCGAGTGCTGGTGGCATCCTGAGTTTCTTCTTCACACTGCCCGTTTGCACCCCGCTCCCCTTTGCTGAGATAGCGGTCCCTTTCTGGCTGATGTGGAGAAATTTCTTTTCTATTCTGGAAATGTTAAACATTACAAATATCTCCCGCCATTCTTAAATTTTTCCGCATGGCTCAAATCCCTTATAATGAGCTTGGATAATTTTTTCCAAGAAAAGTGATTTTTCTTAAAATCACAAAAGCAAACAAGAGGTGTGGCAGGAATAGAAATGCTTTCAGCAAGGGCAGAAACACCGGAACCAGCGAGCAGCCGCCGGGGAACCACTTTGAATCACTTCCTTGGGTACGTATGAGCTTGGCCAGTTTATGTTTATGCTTCTCTCATCCCACAGAGCTCCACTCACCGTCTCTCTCCAGTACCCACGGACATTTCAGCAGTTGCCCGGCCGGGGTTGGTTCGAACAAATCACCTGTTTGCCGAGTTGCCCGAGGACTCTGGCAGGCACATCTGGGGCCGGCCACGGCTGAAACCCCAGACCCCAAGACAGCACCTCCGTCCCACTCACTTGAGAACCAGTGAGACTTAAGATAATCCCCCAGGGAGGGTGAACGCTGGCAGCTGGGGTCCTAACTGTTCCTAGGCCCCAAGAACTCTCCCCACCTCTGGACACTTGGGGTCACCAGCTCGCATCTACCTAAGCTCTGAAAAAGGCTAGCCATGTGTGCAGCAGAGTCTTTCCATGGAGCAGCATTTCTTCCAACTTAATGGATGAACAGGAACCAGATCGTCAATGTGAGATGCTAATACCCTCATTACACTCTGTGTACGTGTGTTTTATTAAGCTTGCGTGCTTTTGAATTGATGCTCGGACGTGCCTTTGCCATGTGGTCTTCTCTGCACAGTCTGGACAATCTTTCCTCACCCCTGATGGGCTCTGTATAGCCTGAGTCTGTTTCCCCACTGTCCCCGTTGAATGAGGGTTGATGGGCAGGTCTGCCGTGTTGGAATCTGGGCCTGGCCAACCCAGCAGCATCTGTGGTGGCTCATCCGGAGCAGCTGTGTGGGGACTTCACTGCTGCGCAGCTGCACGATTAACCATCGCTGCTGCAGAGTGGCCCACGCTGGATAGAAGGGACACTCCCCTGGAGATCATCACCAGCCACGAGGCGTCCTGCCGCCCACAAACTCGCAGGGACTTCTCCATTGACATGGCCTGTGACAAAATAGGAGGTGACTGGTCTGCCAGACAAGTTGAAGACAACGCATAGCTCGATCCACCATGGGCTCTTCAGTGGCTTGCCCAGGCCAGCAGTCATGTTAGTGAAGCCGAGGGCTGCTCCTGGTTGATGCCCACAGAATGACTGAAGGTCTTGGGCAGCTGGCCTCGACACTCTGTGTTTGTGAGAGTGAAGGCATTATGGGGGCCTGTGTGCCCCAGGTCTGCTCTTGAAGCTCTCTGTACCTATCAACTTGTTTATTCCGCATGATGATGCTGTGCTGTTATCACCCCACTTTACAGATGGGGAAACTGAGGCTCAGAGAGGTGAAGGAACCACCTGAGAAGAGAAGTGGGGCCTGCTGGGCTGTGGGGAGCTGGGTTGCATGAGCACTGGGCTCCACGCTCTCATCCACTGGGCTGTTCGGGCATCAAGGATCTGGCAAAAAGGCCAGGAACTGGAGAAAAGCCACAGAAATACACGGTGGGCACTGGGGCTGCTCTTCAGGAACTTAACCTGGGGCTCAGCAGCCCCCGCTGGTGACTGTGGCAAATCTGGGTGCTGGGAGCAGTTGTGGTCAGCTGTGAGGTATGTGACACATAATTTGTTACAATAAGAGTTGGGCTCACACCCGAACAGGTGTAATAGAAAAGGAAGACCATAGCGGTGTTGACGAGGATGTGGAGAAACTGGAACTGTCGTGCGCTGCTGGCGGGGATGTCAAATGGTCCCGCCACTTCGGAAAACAGTTTGGCAGCTGCTCGAAAAGTAAAGTAGTGGAATTGACCTGGCAGTTCCGCTCCTCAGTATCCACCCAAGAGAACTGAAAACGTGTGTCCTCACAAAAACTTACGCACGAATGTTTAGAGCTGCATTGTTCCCACTAGCCAAAGAGCGGGGGCAACCCACGTGCCCCTGAGCAGACACACGGTACACGAACTGCATCCTCACGGTGCAGCGC
>NW_007735427.1:67452-67884 GCF_000696425.1 Galeopterus variegatus | reverse complement strand
GCAACCCACGTGCCCCTGAGCAGACACACGGTACACGAACTGCATCCTCACGGTGCAGCGCTACTTGGTAATAAAAAGGAAAGAGGCTGTGCAGCGTGCCAGAGCACGAGGCGGCCTCGAACACATCATGCCAGGTGGGAAGGAGCCAGCCACTGAAGACCGCACACTGTATGATCCCCTTTATGGAAATATCCAGGACTGGCCCATCCAGAGACACAGAAAGTAGATTAGTGGATGCCGGGGCTGGGAGGACGGGAGTAGGGAGGGACTGCCGACAGGCATGGGGTCCTTTCAGGGTGATGGAAATGTTCTAGAGTTGTAATGCAGTGATGGTCCACCATCCTGTGAATTTACTAAACATCACTGAATTGTGCACTCACAATAGGTGAATTCTGGGGTGTGTAAGTTGCTCCTCAGTGAAAGTTGTTTTTA
>NW_007735427.1:64816-66757 GCF_000696425.1 Galeopterus variegatus | reverse complement strand
GTGCTGCACCTATCCATCCCCCTGCTCCCAGTGATGACACTTTTAAGGAGACGCCAGAAGAGATGCCCACTCTCTGCCCCGTCTACATGTCCAGCAGAGGCGCGGGCAGAGCGTGAGTGCCGGCACCTCCTCGTGTCGCTCGCGTATGTGGGGGGTCCTGCTGAGCACAGCCGCAGTCGTGCCGGCTGACCGTTGCCGTCCGCTGGTTTCTCCCTGCGTCCTCACGAGCGCTCCCGAACCCGAGGAGAGGGCGGGAGCCACAGCAGGCGTGTGCGCAACCACACGAAGCCAGTCTGTCCAGCCCAGCAGGCGTTAGCAATGTCCCTAATCTTGAGGCGACGCCCGGTTACTGTGTACTGGACACTTCTGTAGACAGCAGGGTTTCCCCAGTCAGGCATGCCAGTGGGAGGGAGACCTGCATGGGGACGTCACCCATGATTCTGTGGGAAAGCGTCACACCTGTGAGCTGAGTGCTGGAGACAAATGGAGAAATGGAAAGTCCAGAGCAGTCACCAAGCCGCGAACAACAGCCACTGCATGTGCCTGCTGGCCGCTCGGTCCGGGGAATCTAGTCTGCCATGAATTGCAATTTTCCTGTCCAGTGACACAGATCAATATCCACACTATGACAGTGGTTTTTCACTTGGGTTAGGTAAAATTCATTCACTAAATGTGCTGGAGTGGCTGTGGGGTTAGCTCTGACTTTGCACATAATGACACCGGCAGCGAGGGCTGGAACTGGGGTTGTTGAGGCACTGCCCAGACACTAGCCCGGGTCTTGCAGAGCAGGGCTGCTGCAGAGGGAGGCGTTCCTTTAATTTTGCACCCCAGGATCTGGCCCTGACAAAGGGTTAGGAAGGATGTGGCAGGTGCTATTTCAGGCCAGTGATGAGAGATTAGGACTCTGAGGATGGGCACGCATGATCCACACAGGGGAGTCCTCCATCCACAGGTTCCAAGTGGGACCGAGTGGCCACATCCCAGGCAGGACAGAGGTCGTGGGGCAGAGAGCAGAGTAGGCAAGGGCCAGCTGGTGGGCACACAGTGGCTGCACCACATGGGGCCTTGCAGGCCACGGTCAAAATTTGGGTTTAAATCTGGTTGTGAAGGGAAGCCCTGAGAGGGAGCGGGTTTGTCTGAGTTGCAGGCCCCATGTGTGGAGAACAGATGGGGGGAGGTCACACGTCCGTATTGTACAGTGGGTAAAAACAGCTCATTCATGCTGTAGTGTGGATGAGCCTTGAGGATGTCATGCTGGGTGGAAGAAGCCAGGCACACAGGGCCACATCCTGTACGACTCCATCTGTGTGTGACGTGCAGAGCAGCAAACCCGGAGAGGCGGGGAGCGGGCTCGCGCTGGGTTAGGCTGGGGTGGGCATGGGAGGCAGGATGTCGAGTGGGAGTGGGGAGAACAGGAGGCCCAGACAGAGGGGTGGCGGCCTAAGCCCCCCACACAGTGGTGACGACGGTGAGAGGTGGCAGGTGTCATTACATGTGGAAGGCAGGGGCCACGAGGCACCATGGAGGGGGGACCCAGGGGCAGGAGGAAGGTGTCATGTGTGACTCCTAGGCTGTTGCCTATAAATTTACTTGTAAAAAACCTGAGCCATTCAAATCTATGATATGATCGTCCCAGGAAGAGGTGTTACCTTGATTTGTCTCTTCCTCGTAATTCTGGGAAGACCCCTCTTTTCCTGGTACTTATTCAGTACACGCCCCTACATACAATTCCTCACATCCGTGGGGTGCTCCGTTCTTTTCAAAGCATTTCCACGCACAGGATTTTACATGACTCGCCCGGTGGCTCAGAGGAGGCCGCGGAGGAACTTCTCCGCCCTTGTAGCTGCACAGGGCTGTGGGGACCTCCCGCTGGCACAGCCGCCCCCGTCCATGGCTAGCGCTTGGCTCTCTGACCAGTGTGAGAAAGGCCTGAACCAGGCG
>NW_007735427.1:46304-64221 GCF_000696425.1 Galeopterus variegatus | reverse complement strand
TTCCTCACATCCGTGGGGTGCTCCGTTCTTTTCAAAGCATTTCCACGCACAGGATTTTACACGACTCGCCCGGTGTCTCAGAGGAGGCCGCGGAGGAACTTCTCCGCCCTTGTAGCTGCACAGGGCTGTGGGGACCTCCCGCTGGCACAGCGGCCCCCGTCCATGGCTAGCGCTTGGCTCTCTGACCAGTGTGAGAAAGGCCTGAACCAGGCGGGGTGAGGCCACAGCAGATGGCTGAGGGCATCAGTTCTCATCTGTGGTTGGCCGTGAAGAAGCCCGAGGTCTGGGAGCCGCCACCCCTCACCTCCCCTCACCCCCCAGCCCACCCCACGCCCACATGTCCCGGTCCCGCCTTGGATCTGCCCAGATACCGGGAGGTGCGATGCTCCCACCGCCTGCTCCCACCACGCGGGGCTGCAGTGATCTGCCCACACCCCGCCTTCCCCACCGAGGGAAGCTTCTGGAGTGTATGAAGCTTCTGCAGTGTCAATCACGGGCAGGCTGTCACCAATGGTGCTGGATGAATGGATTAATCACACCCATTGTGTACTTTGGCCAGAGAGCCTCACTTTTGGACACACAGCCCAAAGGAAGACCTGCCCGACAGGAGACCCATAGCTTCATGACCTGACATAGCCGGAAACCTGGAGGCATGTGGACTGCCCGCTGTGCCACCAGCCGGGACAGCTGTGTCAGCAGCCAAGAGAGAAGTACTTCACTTCTGCTGAAGCCGTGACCATGCGGACGTTGCAGAGTCCTGGAAAATCGTTTTTCAAACTGTCAAAGAAAGGCAGAAGGCAAAATCACAGGTACACAACGATTTGGGCCACATAAGAATGTTCCAGATTGCAATTGGAATCGGCATATGAACTAACAGAGCTTGGCGCTAAGTGCCAAAGGGCATTTGGGTTTTTGTTTATAATTTTCCTCCCAGTATGAAGATTTCTGTTCAATAAAAACAAAAAGGAACCTGTGTCTGACTAGCGGAGCAGAGGCACAGATGAAGGACGGGCCTTCAGAGCCAGGGCTGGGAGTGAGACTTGACCAGCGTGATGGCACGGGACATGGCAGTGCCCGGCCACCTCTCCGACGCCGGGCGGGGCAGCCATCTTCCCCAGGGTGTTACAGCTGCCGGGACCTTGGGGCCAACTGTCTCGCTTATTTATTTTATATTCATTCAGTAGTGAACACACAATTATTGGGTGCCTACTGTGTGCCAATACTGGTTTGGCCATTTGGAGATTCAGGGGGAACAGTTGGGTTAGAGACCCTGTATGGTGGGCGAGTGTCATATAAGAAAATGGAGAGGACACAGAGATATGGTCAGAGGCCGTGTGAAGACAGAGGCAGAGGCAGGAGGGACACGTCCACAAGCCGAGGAACGTCACGGGCTGCAGCAGCCACCAGAAGCTGCAGAGGGGCCCGGGAGAAAAGCGTCCCAGGCAGAGGTACAGCAGGCACGGGGCCCTGAGGGTGGGATGCGTGGGGCATGCTCAAGAACCCGCAGGAGGCGCGGGGTAGGAGGACCAGGGGGTGGTGCTGACTCTCAGCGCCGTGGGGGCCTCCGGAGGGCCCCAGCAGAGCCATGACTTGGTTTGATGACTTTGCTGCTTCTGGTCCCATGCCTGACAGCAGCACACGCTTTTATCCCACTCCGTGAGTTGTTTGAACTACACCCTTTATCTCGGACACAGGTGCAAATCTGTGAGGTGGGGACTGTCCCCTCGCCTCTACGTCCTGACAGCCAGCTCGACACACGGGGTGTGACTGAATGTGTCCACAACTGGACGTAACCTCTCTAGGGTGTGGCATGAAAAAGGAAGTCTCACACTGTCTATCTGAGCATCATTTTCTGGGAAGAATGTTTTAGAATATTCTAGAAAAATCCTTCAGAAACACCTAAGATGATTTAAAATCACACTGATGGATGGAGCAGGCAAAAGAGGGCGAGAGGGACACGGGGGCTGACACCGGGTGGGAGTACGAAAGCAGAGGGTATGCGCAACTGCGAGGGGCTTCCTCTCCACAAGGCTTCGTGGAAATATTTATTTATTTATTTATTTTTTGGTCTTTTTGTTCCGTGTCCGGCAACGGATCGCAACCCTCAGTGTCGCCCCCGTACCGGACCAGGGACCGGCCACGGGATCGCAAGCCTCGGTGTTGCTCCCACGCCTCGCTCAGCCAGTGAGCCTGCTTCTGGTCCCATGCCTGACAGCAGCACACGCTTTTATCCCACTCCGTGAGTTGTTTGAACTACACCCTTTATCTCGGACACAGGTGCAAATCTGTGAGGTGGGGACTGTCCCCTCGCCTCTACGTCCTGACAGCCAGCTCGACACACGGGGTGTGACTGAATGTGTCCACAACTGGACGTAACCTCTCTAGGGTGTGGCATGAAAAAGGAAGTCTCACACTGTCTATCTGAGCATCATTTTCTGGGAAGAATGTTTTAGAATATTCTAGAAAAATCCTTCAGAAACACCTAAGATGATTTAAAATCACACTGATGGATGGAGCAGGCAAAAGAGGGCGAGAGGGACACGGGGGCTGACACCGGGTGGGAGTACGAAAGCAGAGGGTATGCGCAACTGCGAGGGGCTTCCTCTCCACAAGGCTTCGTGGAAATATTTATATAAATCAGAAGACACGGGAGGGATGAGAGGGTCACGCGGGAGAAGCCAGCAAGCCAGCATGGCACCTTCGGTGGGTGGGTATGAAGGGGCTGAGGCCACTGAGAGGACAGAGCTCCGAGGTGTCCTGCAGGCCCAGGCCCACCCTCTGCAGGGGCCCCTCACAGCGTGCGGGGGTCGGGGCCTCTTGCTCCCTCACGTGGGTGCGTGGGTGCAGCGTCTCGTCCCGTGCAGCCCAGAACAGAAGGGTGGTCTCGTGACAGCAGCATCGAGGTCCTGGCTGCCTGCTCAGTGTTTTGAGATCTGTATGGAATTTCTGGAGGTTTCGCAGCTACGCTCACTCCCGTATCTTACATCTTTTGACCCGCGCCACCTGTAAGCAGGACCACTGTACTACAGACGGGAAAGGAGGGCTCAGAGGGACAGCTTTGAGGAAGGTCATGTGGTCATGCACTGCACTCAGTTGG
Organism: Galeopterus variegatus; assembly: GCF_000696425.1. Taxonomy (NCBI): domain Eukaryota; kingdom Metazoa; phylum Chordata; class Mammalia; order Dermoptera; family Cynocephalidae; genus Galeopterus; species Galeopterus variegatus. Next base: position 61,124 of record NW_007735427.1, on the reverse strand, counting down.
GGTGAGGGTGGGAGGGTCTCAGGGTCACCAGGGAGTCCGGGCCGTGGGAGCCCCTCCTGTGGATGCAGGGGTGCTTCTTCCCCAAATGTGTTGGGAGGACTCACACCCCACAGTTGCTGGGAGGCCGTGGGAAGGAGCGTTAACGTCAGCACAGGCTGGGGCATTCAGGGCTGTGTCCTCGAGACAGTGGAAAGGGTAGGGGGCGCGTGTGTCACTGCCTGCAGTTTGGAGGCCAGGCCCCTCTCTTAATGCAGGCCTCCCTCCAGCCAGGCCAGCTGAGCCGCTGTTAAAAGGCCGTGATAGAGCTTTCCAGCAACACAATGTCAGGATCCCTGAGTGCACAGAATGGAGGGTATACATTCAGTCAGCTGGAAAGAACACAGAATTGGTGTGTTTGAGGAGGCATTAAATATCAGGTTCACGAGGGGCCACCCACAGTGGCACTTACGTAAACCTGCTGGTGACCCACCCAGGCTGAGGAGTCTGAAAGTGCAGGACGTAATTGCCCATCTTTGGCAGGTAAGGGCACCTAATCTCTGTTGGTGCTGCAAAGGTGGCATTCCCCGCCCCAGTCCACGTGTCTGCCAGCCTGCATCTCAGCGGGCTGTTCGGGGTGTGGTTCTAACCAGCGGTTGTCAGGAACGGTGTGAATTACTCACAGTCCCAGCCTGGTGACTCGGATTTAGGGGCAGCGTGGTGGAGCCTGGCATTAGCCCTGAGAGGTGACCCCGTTCAGATTCCCGGGTGTGCACACCCCGCCTGTCCCCCTGCTGCTGGGGCGTCCCACACGTGTCCACGTCCTGCGTCTGTCTGCACCTCTGCTGCACGGGACAGGTGTTCCTGGCCAGCAGCCCCCAGCAGCCCAGTGCGGCCATCCCAGGCTTGTGTCTGCCTCTCGGTGACCCCTGGGCTGAGGGGGTCGCTGGCCCTCTGGCATCTGAATCGTGATGAGGTTGGATGTAAGAGTCTCTGGCTTCTTTCCTCCCTCACTCACCATGTTTGGAAGTTCCGTGAAGCAGGGCTGGGGGTGCTGATAACAGGAGCAGGAAGAACCCCAGGCCTCGTGGTGCAGGGGGATGTGGGGGGCGACCTCGCGCCACTGGTGCCTCCCCGCTCCCTGTCTTTGCCCAGCTGTGGGGAGACGCGGTGAAAGAGGAGGAGACGTGGAGAGTGTGCCAGGGCCCTGGCGACGGTCCCTCTCGCATGCCTGGGCCAGCAGGAGGGACACGCTGGGGAGGCATCGTCCCTGCCCTCCCCGCGCTGGCACGGGGCGGGCCGTGGAAGAGGGCGGTGTGGGGGGGGCAAGCCTCTCGGAGAGGGGTGTCGTGTGTCTCGCTGCAGCTGCACGTCGTCCGTCGTCCGGTCCAACACGGGCCTGGCTGTGAGCCGCCGTCGCCGTCGTCGCCGCTCCACCTGGGCCCAGGAGGACAGACCCCTGAGGACCAGCTCACACCCAAGGGTCCTCCCGGCCCCCCTCGAGCTCCACGTGCGCGTCCCCAGGGTTGCGGCTGGGCTCTCACAGCTGCACCCCGGCTCACACCCAAGGGTCCGCCCGGCCCCCCTCGAGCTCCACGTGCGCGTCCCCAGGGTCGCGGCTGGGCTCTCACAGCTGCACCCCAGCTTCCACCGTGGGACATCGGTCTCGTGGGTCACGCACGACCTCTGCCACTTCTTTTTTTAATTTTAACTTCTCAACGTACATTGTACTTGATTTTTGTGTCCCTTTACCTGTTCCTCTCCACCCCCGCCCCCACACTACATCACATCTGGTCACTTGTCTTAACAAGGTCAAGGAATTGTTGTGGTTATTCTGTCTTCCCCCACCCCCACCCTTTGTTTGTATATTTATTTATTTATTTTTAGCTCCCACAAATAAGTGAGAACATGTGGCATTTCTCTTTCTGTGCCTGACTTGTTTCACTTAATATAATTCTAAGTCCATCCATGTTGTTGCAAATGGCAGTATTTCATTCTTTTTTACGGCAGAGTAGTATTCCATTGTGTAGATATACCACAGTTTCCTTATCCACTCATCTGAGGATGGACATTTGGGCTGGTTCCAGCTCTTGGCTACTGTAAAGACTGCTGCAGTAGACGTGCTCGCCACTTCTTCTGGGGCAAGGGTGCTGGGGAGGTGGAAGGGAGCGGCAGCCTGCCTCTGTTCTGTCTCAGAACAGTTATGGGCTCCCGATGTCACCGGGGGTCCAGGCGACAGCTGGCATGGGAGGGGATAGGAAGCGCTTTCTGAGCTGGGGCTGGAGGGATTTGCTGGCATTGGGTAAAGGGGACCCATGGGGACTGACACGGGTGAGTCGCTAGGAACAGTGCTGCCCTTCCTGAGCGGGGCTGCTGGCTGTGCAGGAAGACCCAGATTAACCTGGAGAGGAGACAGGTGCACTGGATGGTTGACCCCTGCAGGTGGTGAGGGCAGGCCTGGGGCACGATTTGGGAACCACAGGTAGAGGTAGTGTCTCACCCAGGCTCCTGGATGGGGTCACCTGTGGGGAGAGTGTGAAACATGAGGTCCACGGTCACAGCATCCCTGTGTAGGGGACAAGAGGGGCCCGGTTTACACTTGACCTCCATCCGTCACTGGACTTCTGCTGGACATAAAACATAAAAGCAGTTTGAGTGTACATTTTTTCCTGTTTTTGGAATAATTGTGCCTTCAAAGTGGCATTCTTACCTGACTTTTCACTTTCTGTTATATTTGTTTTCTTTTGTTATTAAAACAAACAAACAAACAAGAAAAAACCACGCTGGCATCTTTGCACAGACCTTCTGCCTGTTGCTGTGCTGGGCCCACGGTTCCCTGGTGGCGTGGATGTGCCCTTCCTGGTATCAGTACCTGTCTACCGCTGCTTTCTTTCTTTCTTTCTTTGTTTTGCTTCTAGTTTTGGAAGGACTGTAGATGCACAGGAGATTGCAAAAGGAATACACAGAGGTCCCATGTACCCGTCACCCAGTCCCCTCAACAGTGGTGACCTTTTGGGGTAACTATGGCACGAAACCAAAACCAGTAAATTGACATTGACATAACCCACCGACCTTACTGAGATTTCACCTGTTTTGTCTGCACTCTTGTGTGTGTGTGTGTGTGTGTGTGGTTTTACATAATTCTGCATACAAATTTTACATGTAATTTGTGTGGCCACAACCATGCCAAAGTCCAAACTGTTTTGTCACCATGTGGATTTCCCTCAAGCCACCCTTCATAGCCATCCCAGCCTCCTCCCCCTTGTCCTGTGCCTGACCCCTGGCAGCCACTAATCTGTCCTGTAGCTCTGTGATTGTCATTCAGAGAATGTTCCATAAATGGAACTATGCAGCATGTGGCCTGCAGAAACTGATTTTTCATTCAGCTAACGCCCGTGAGACCCACCCTCACTGGGTGTGTGTCGACAGTTTGTCCTTTTCGTCGCTGAGCACTGTTCCACGTTACGTGTGGACCACTGTCTAACCATTCACCCACTGAAGGAGACTGAGGTTGTTTCCAGATTTTGGCAATTACAAATAAAACTTCTGTGAACATTTGTGCACAAGTTTTTATGTGGACCCAAGTTTCCATTTCTGAAATGCCCAGGAGGTGTGATTGCTAGATCACGTGGTACGTGTATGTTTGTCTTTTACTAAGAAACTCCAAAATGTTTTCCATAGCGGTGTACCGTCTTACGTTCCCACCTGTGTGCATGAAATGCAATTTCTCAGCATCCTCACCTGCCTTTGGAGTTGTCTCTTTTGTGAGTTTTAGCTGTTCTAAAAGGAGTGTAGTGGTATTTCATTATGGTCTTAATTTGCATCTTCCTAGTGACTAATGACATTGAACATTTTTCATGAGCTAATCTGTACATCCATCCTCTTTGTGACATGTCTGTTCGTGTCTTCTGTACATGAACTTCTGTTGGAGTTTTTTACTGCTGAGATTTGAGACTTCTTTATATATTCCAGGTTTTGTCCTTTGTCAGATGTGGGGTCCTTCACAGAGCAAAAGCTATAATTTTTACGAGGCTAAATTTTATAGTTGTTTTCTTTTATGGACTGTACTTTTGGTGTCAAGTCTAAGAATTCTTCACTTGGATCCCACAGATGTCCTTCTGTGTTTTTCAAGTTTGATGGATTCACACTCTACGTTTAAGTCTGTGATGCATTTTGAGTTTATTTTTGCATATGGTGGGACACAGGCCGCCGTTCGTTTATTATTTTTGCCAATGGGTGCCCACTTGCTCTGGCACCATCTGTTGAGAGACTTTCCCTCTTGCATTGGAATTACTCGGGCACTTTTGTCAAAGATCAGTTGGGAGTGCGCGTGTGGGTCGGTGTCCAGGTTCTTCATTCTGTCCTCTGTTCTGTCTGTCCCTCCACAGTCCCGATCACTCTATGGAGCAGGCATCAATTTCAGGTAGAGCGATTCCTCCCACATTTTTCCTCTTTATCGAAGATTGTTTTAGCTCTTCTAGTTCCTCTTCCCTTCCATATAAGATTTAAAATATGTTCATCCATACCTGACGCAGCCCCTGGCCCTGACCTTGCCCACCCGGCCCTGAACACCTCCACTCCTCCTGTGTTGCTGCTTCTGGGGTTCAAAGTCCACCCCTTGGACACTCGCAGGGTGGCATTCTCCAGTGAATTCTGTGTGTGTCACATGCGACTCAGTAGGGGGAGACTTTTTTTCCAAGGTATCATTGCAAGGGAGGGAGGCACCAGGAGCTCGGAGCAGGGCGGAGAGGCTGCACTTCTACAGAGAGGGCGCAGGGCGGGAAGGACCGGGCGTGGGGAGTGGGATGAAAGGGGGGCGGGATCCCATCCTAGATGGAGAACGTTCTCAGGACGAGGCAGGGGCAGTATTCAGGGCCTGAAGGAAGGAGGGTTGCTGAGCCACAGTTTGGTCCACAGGCGTTTCCTTCTGATGGGTCAGTGGGGACCTGCAGTCCAGCTAATCACTCATGAGGCAGAGGAGGGAATCGCGAGGGTCTGGGCTGGCTGAGTCACAGGCAAGCAAGGGGGGCACATGCGAGTCTCGTCTAGGTCCTGAGGGGAGCGGTGTTCTTTGCAGTGACCTGTTTCTTCAACGCAAAGGGCCGGGGGGTTCCTGAACCTTCGCTGTGTTCGAGGAGCTCAGAGCTCAGGGCTCAGGTAGAATTCAACACGTCACCTGCGATCAGATCCCTGGCCCTGCACAGTCCCGACAGCAGCCTGCCCAGGCTGCCCCTGTTTCCCCACGCAGGAGGGCCGAGATGGCGGGACTGGGGCTTGGTCAGACTGCACCTCGCAGGCCTGCTTAGGTGGCACAGGCAGCGACTCCTGCAGGCTGGGACCTGTCCTGTTTCTTGAGGTTCAAACCATCCTATTGATTTGCAAATGGTACTTATTGATTGGCTCACAGAAGATAGCCCAGCCCTGTGCTCACTTCTCCATAGGACTCATGTGTGGGTGAGTGAGACTCCATCGTGCTGCTCCCCCGGATTGCTCTCCCCAGCCCTCCACCTTCCTCAGGATACCCCAGGAGAGCAGCAGAAGCCTTTCCTGTCCGCTGGAGATGCACTGGGGCTACCTGAGGACCAGAGGGGGACCAGCCCCCTCAAAGGACCCCATCACCCCTGAGGACTGCAGCCTCTGCTTCTGCATGGGCTGGCATTCAGTAACTTGCAGGCTACAGGCTGATGCTATCGAAAACACACACACACACACACACACACACACACACACACATACGCACACACGCCTCAGTTGCCTTCAGGGCACAGGGCCGGGAGCCCTTCTCAGCAACTTCTCTCCCTTTCATTTAGAACTGCCGCCTCCCAGAAACATGCAAGGCAGCTGGATATTGGCCTCAGGAAAGTGAAGGAGACTCAACTCAATTGGCAAATGGGGATTCTATTTAGGGACTCCTGGTCTCAATTTATAGCTTAGGAGAGAATGCCTTCAAAATAGCCCACAGCTCCAGCCCCACGTGGGATCGTCCGTCTGGTCTGCCAAAGCTCATCCTGGAGCCTCGGCTTCCAGAATCTACCCAGTGTTGCCTGAGCCGCATCCCATTCGGAGGTCCAGCAGTCCAGATGTGGCGCAGTCATTTCACGGGAATGGTGTCCGTTCATGGCGGGCAGTTGTTTCTGTCACAGCATCTCTGATAGCAACCCACTGTCCCCAGAAGTCACGGCCTCAATAACCTCCCCTTCACCTTAGGGTCACAGGGATGGCCTAACCCAGGACCTCGACCCTGGACAGATGAGAGGGACAGCAGCTTATGAGTCCATGCATTCACAGCGCAGGGCAGGAGGACACCGCAGGCCGTGCGGGAACTGGAGTGGACAGCAGGGCTGTGGGCGGCAGGATGTGTAGGGATGAGAGGGTGGGCACCCCTGGTCCCCACAGGAGATGCTGTTGGCTGGTTGGATGCTTCTGCGGCTACTAGGGGACCAGCAGGCTCTGCACCTGGTCCCCCAGCTGGGAGGGTGGTTTGGCCGGGGTCCTTACCCGTGTGTCAGTTTGGGCTGTGAGTGGGAAAAACACACAAAGCAAAGTGTTTTTCCTGCACTTTTACTGAGTAGACAGACCTCTGTGACCACGTATGTGGGATTCTTTCCTCCCCACACCAAGCAGTTCTGCAGCGGGCACCAGTGGGGGGTCCTCTAATTTAATTCAATTCCAACACTGTCTACCTAGAGGCAGTCAGATCCCACAGTGAGAGGGCTCAGCCCCCAAGACGCCCCCACGTTGGATGCCAGTGGCAAGTCCAGGCCCCCAGAACTTCTAACCCACCAGCTACAAATCAGGGTCCTCACGACCTCCCTCCTCAGGTTTGACTAGTTTGCTTGAGCAGCTCACAGAACACAGGGCAACACTTGCATACTCACTTATTACAAAGGGCACAGATGAAGATCTACACGTGGCACAGTAGCACCCACAAAAGAGACACTGACCAGCCAGGTGGACAGGATAGTTGACCACGGCCAGTGTGACACGTGGGCTCTCTAATGGGGAGGCCATGGAGCAGGGACAGAGGCCATGCCTGGCCTGCCTCATGGGCTGATCCACCCACCGCCAAACATCCGGCCTGCGGACCCCAGACACGAAACCCGAGCCGCAGTACAGCACCGTCCCCGGGGAAGACGAGGCAGTCACTCGGTGTCAGGTCAGAGGCATCCGATGCATTCCACCCTAGCAGGTGGGCTGCTGCTCGCGGCGGGAACTGGGGCCCCCATTCCAGGTACGAGTGTCTCTTCTGCCCTCGGGGCCTGGGCCAGCACCGCCATGTGGGGCCTTACCAGTGTCTGTGGAAGGGGACGATCCATCTCACGACAGCCTGGAGACAGGCTGCAGCTCGGCCCGTGAATCTGCATCCGGTACTTTGTCAGCTGACTCTCTTCCCAGGAAGAGCGCCTGGCCAGAGTCCTGGGGGTGTCCCCAGGCGGGCCACCTTCTTATGTGGAGCACGTGGCTCCCAGCACTGATTCTGGCCAGTCAGTGCTCAGGGCTCCTTCTGGGCTGGGGGCCGAGCCCTGGTACCTCCAGTCTCAGACGGGGACGTAGGATGGTGGAGCCGCACCGGGAAGGCCGGGCTGGGGCGGTGCGGGGGCGGCTGCGTGCATCCTTCCGCTTCAGACTTCTCTCTCTCCCCGTCACGTGTACCCGGGGCTCCTTCTGGGCTGGGGGCCGAGCCCTGGCACCTCCAGTCTCAGACGGGGACGTAGGATGGTGGAGCCGCACCGGGAAGGCCGGGCTGGGGCGGCGCGGGGGCGGCTGCGTGCATCCTTCCGCTTCAGACTTCTCTCTCTCCCCGTCACGTGTACCCCGTTTACAGCAGATGATTGAGTTAGTATTAGGTGAGAGCAGATTTCTGTTAACAGCAAGTTTATCCCGCGTTCTCGTACTGTTGTAACCACATGTTGGTCTAGACTCTGCCATCTCATTTAGTGGTTTTGAATTAAAGGCTTTCTTGCTATTTCTGTTGTGAAAGGAACACAGTCTTATAGACGGGGTCACTTGGTGAGCCCTAAATCCAAGGCTGTTCTCTGTGCTTTTTAAAGACAAGTCCTCTTGGGTCATCCTGCCTACCTTGGAAGGTGGCCCTGGGATGCTGCTGAGAGGCGCTTTGGGGACCCGTGAATAGGCGTGGTGGTCGCAGACACATTTCACCTGTCCAATTCTGTCTCATTGCCCCTGGGGCTGGCCTGACCTTCTGGGGCAGCTGGAGCACTGAGGGGAAGATTCCCGGTGTTGGAGCCATGGCCGTGGCTTCTGTAAACAGGAGGAAGAGGTTGGTGCCTGTGACAGTCAGAAAGGCACCTCCGAGCGCACCAGTTCTGCTAGAAGCTTGGGTGGTCGGCAGTGCACTGACTTTTAATCAGGTGCTAACTCCCTAGGTAATATTTCTAACCATCTGGGAGGTGGAGGCACACGCTACACCCAGACCCCTGGGCTGGGAGGGACCCAATGAGTGTATACACAGCACAGAGGGTAGAAAAGTTTCCCTGACCCCTGGAACCAGTGCATGGGCCTTATTTGGAAAAAGGGCCTTTGCAGATGTAGTTCAGTTAAAGGTTTTGAGATGAGATCATCCTGGACTTAAGGTGGGTCCTGAATGCAGTGACAAGTGTCTTCATAAGAGACCAAGAGGAGAGACACAGACACAGGGAGGAAGCCACATGACACTGAGGCAGGAACCAGAGTGATGCGGCCACAGCCAAGGAACACCTGGAGCCACCGGAATCTGGAGGAGTCAGGAAGGAGCCTGCCCTAGGAGTCTCGCAGGGAGGACGCTGCTGACACCAGGATTTCAGACTTTCGGCTCCAGCACTGAGAATGATTCCCTTACAGCTGCCCAGCCTGCGGCCGTGTGTCATGGCAGCCCCAGCATGCTGCCCCACCTGAGCTGGGGGGGCCTGGCTCTCAGGTCAAGAGGAGTGTCATGCCCAGGAGTGGGGCCTGCAGGCTCNGGGGGGGCCTGGCTCTCAGGTCAAGAGGAGTGTCATGCCCAGGAGTGGGGCCTGCAGGCTCCAACGTGCCCTTCCTGCCAGGAACCTTTCACACTGGGCCCAGGGTGCGGCATCCCTGGGCTGTCCGGGCGTTTTACCCTGAAGCCCAATTTTCCTGAGATAGATCCCTTCCCCTCGGCAGCCCCTCCCCCAGCCTCCTGTGGTCGCGTCGCTTTCCTGTGTGACCTCATGAGCTCTGGACAGCCTGGGCTCCGTGGGCCGGGCCGACGGCTCTGACATCGAGGTGTCCTGGTCCCCCCTGAGTCTTGAGCTGCCAGTTCCTCCCACGTCCCCCTCAGCCCAGAGTGATTCTGCTCAGGCAGTGCCTGGTTAGAACCAGCAGCTGCCGACTGAAAAGGAACCATCTGTGAGGAGGAGAGAGACTGGCTTTTAGAACGTCTTGACAATAGAGAAGCAAATTGCAGGAAATGGGAAGAAATGGCAAATCCGGACACGTTTTCCAAACTGCAAGGGTTTTCTGAATACACACATAATAGGTATAATTTACATTCTTTTTCTTGTAAAATGCTTCCAGATGATCTCTCTTCCCGTTTCGGCAGGGCGGCGTCCAGCCCTGTTGGTCAGACGTGCCCACGTCTTACCTCTGGCCTTACAGAAAAACTGACCTTCACTCCGGGGCCTGGGTCCAGAAGCATCGAGGTCGGCCCCGTCCTGGACACTCAGAGAGGCCCCGGGTGGCGGTGGCTGTGGGCCGTCGTGCACAGAAGTCTGGTGTCGGCTGGGCTTCCCGGCCACCTCCAGGCAGAATTCGGAAGGGGCCTCCTGGCTGCGTGCTGGGTGCCAGGAGAATGCAGCCGCCCTGGAGTCACGGTCGCACCCTGCGCTCACGAGAAGTCTGGTTTTCTAGAGAAAAGTGTCATAGCGGGAAGGAGCCGGAGCGCAACGATCTGCCCGTGTCCTGTCCAGCCGGACCGTGGGAAGCCTCAGTGCCTCGGGGTGACTTCACCAAGCAGGCGTCAGGGCATCTGGACGGACGAGGACGCTCTTGACTTCCACAGCTGCCACTCGCTGCCCGTCTGAGCACCCGGCCTCGGCTCCCTCGTCTACGGAACAGGCACGTGGAGACTTGAAAGGTCTTGCTTGAGTGGAATGAAACGCCTCTCGGAGTCCAAATCGAGCCAAGCCTGCCTTTGGGGGCCCAGGAGCCCGGGGCGCTCCCAGGAAAGCTGCTGCTGCTCAGGCCCGGCTCCCAGGGCCCCGCTGGAACCTGCCCCTGCTGCAGGCGGGCTAGATCACCTTTCCCTGTGTCCCCGCACACGGCTCCCAGCAGGCACGCACGGAACAAGGGCGGCCACACGCAGGATGGGGATGGGACGTGGACTTCACGGCACAGCCCGATCCCGAGCACACGCCTGTGAGCCACGTAAGGCAGAGCCGCGCCGCAGAACAGCGCCTCCCGCAGGCCACGCCGTGTGGCACCTCCGTCCCCCGAGTTCTCACCCACTCCACCTGTCACCAGGAAAAAGCCCGCCGCGAGCCGCCGATTTCTCCTGACCCGCGGTTCCATGAGTCGCCCCCCGCAGTGTGGTGATCTCTGGTGCAGAGGACGTCGATAAAGGCTTCGGATGAGCGGGAGGTGTGGAGTTTCCAGAAATGCAAAAGCAGTAGCCTCCACGCTAGACGCTTCTGTTTGTGTCCTTCTCTAAAAGCTCCTCTGCTGTGTCTGCGCCCTGCACTCAGGTCCGGCCCCAGGTCCCTTCCCCTCCTCTGTCCTTGTCCCCAGCCGGACCTCTGTCCTTCCTAATGCAGCATCTCTCAACCACTGCCTCTGCCCCGGGTCTCCCCTCCCTCCCAGAGCCATGACAGTGACAATACCACGTCCCCCTCTCCGATCCCTTACTCCCCCCACCCCTGCCCCTTGCAAATATGGGATTCCCTGGGAATCAATGCCTGCTGGGTCTGGAACCTTCTGGGGCTGAGGAGAGATGCAATCCTCACCTGGGAGGCCTTCAGCCAGTGGGGAAAAGGGCTTCCATTATAGGTCCATGCCTAGATGGAGAGCACAGGGGCTGCGGACAAGTGAGAGGCCACAGAATCCCACCAGAGCTCAGGGTGGGCTTCCTGGAGGAGGAGTCTTAGAAGGTGCAGGAAGTGGCCAGTGGGGAAAAGAAAGACGGTCTCAGCAGTGGGACTGGACTGAGCACAGACAGGCTGACATCAAGGCGTGCTGAGTGTATCCAACATGCAAGGGCCAGACTGAGGCTGCAGCCAGGTCACTAGTGGTCAAGCCTGCTGTGCAGGTTGCTTGGCCAGCACAGGTCACGGGAGGCCCAAGCTGTCTAAGAACTCAGCACTTGGGGAGCAGAGTTCCCGTTTTCTGGCCCCATGCCACCAAGTGAGGTGTCCTACAAAGCCACACATTCCCCTCCAGAAGTGCTAGAGACTGGGTTGAAAGCACGAGCACACTGCGTGCCAGAAGGAGCCGGGCTCGTGTGCTGTGAGCTGCGTGGAAACCAACCAGGACCACCCAAACGAGAACAAGCAAGAACTCACAGCCTGCTGGGACAGGGCGTCGGCCACCGTCACCGGCGTTTCCAGAGACTCGGAGCCAGCAGGGGGTGAGAAGTCTCTGCGGTGGCACAGGGAGGCCCAGGCAGCCCCGGGTGGGGGCCGTCGGCCTGGGGAGCTGCAGGCGGCGACTAGAGGAGGGGCCTCCTGCGGGATCGGTTAGGGGAGCGCATTTGGCTTTCCTGGTTGGTCCTAAGTTAGAAGCAGGGACACAAGTTAGGGAAGCTGTCAGTTGTTGATCAAGTCCTGGCAAACTTGGGCGGATTGTTACAGAGGTTATTGTTTAGCTTCCTGGATGGTCCGTAGAGACAGCAGTGTGACTTTGTGCAAGCTGACTCAGCAGGCCGGCTCCCTGGTTAGCGTGGACGGTGGGCCAGGTCCCTGGTTAGTGTGGACGGCGGGCCCGGTCCCTGGTTAGCGTGGACGACGGGCCAGGTCCCTGGTTAGCGTGGACGGTGGGCCGGCCTCCTGGGCTGGTTGCTGCGGGTTAGGGTCAGAGTTCTGTTGTTATACATGATCTGGTCATTGTCCATCTGCATCTCCAGGCTCTCCAGTGCAATGGGGCTATTTGGGTATAATGATTACCACACTCAAACACCTCCCAGAGCAGCCCCCACGGTCCAGCACCTCGAGGAGGCTGGAGCACCTGCTCAAGATCAGCGGGGGTGGTGGCCACATGCCAGGGTGGCACAGGGACTGTGCAGGCAGACAGGGGCTGTGTCCAAGGAAAGGCATTCGGCCAAGTCCTCTGGGGCCCTGGGTTCCATGAGAGCCATTTTATTGAGATGGATGGTGTGCAGTGGGTTGAGAAATTGCTATAGTTGGAAAAACAAATAGGAAGACTGCCAGAAAAAAAATACCGAAGAGGAAAATGCCAGATCCAGGGAGGAAGGCAAGTGTTGAGCATGCAGGAAATTGCAAATTAATAAAATAATAATAATAATAATAAAAACTAAGAGGAGGCGAGGTTCAGATTGTCCATGTGCCAGCACCGGGGTGTTTGGCCGGATGGTGGTTCTCACTGTGTTTCAAGTGTAAGATATACTTTGATTAATTTCTCTAGACTTCACCAGAGTTACACCAACAACTCCCAGAACACTCATAAACGAGAAGAGGCGGACAGTGACTCATGCTGGGAAGAATCCAGCTGACGAAAGCCTCCCAGCCCTCAGAAAGCATCCCCGGTCCTCATGTGCTGGGAACCGCCTGCGATCAGGCCGCTTTGGCGCGAGGTCAGGAGATAATGGAGACAGCGCTCTGATTCATGGGCGTGTGTGTGCGTGCGTGTGCACACACGTGTTCCCAAGAAGAGCTGGCAGGGACATCTGGCAGCCACGCTTCCTCATGGGGGTCACCCTGCCGGAGACTAACGGACCTGCTGGGCCCTCCAGGGTTTAGATTCCCAGGAACACAGCGGAAGCTTGTGCCGGGGGAGCCACAGGGCTCCCAACTCAGCCACCACCCGGGTTGGAAGTCACCTCATCCAGCTGGACCTGACCACGCAAGGCCATTTTGGCTGACTGAGCTTTTGCTTGAAAGCTTGGGTGGTGGAGGAGGACAGAGACTCACTTCCGTTACGTGCTGCGGAGCGGACGAGGCAGAAACCATCTCATCCCAACAGAGAAAGGGAGCGTGTACGAGGACAGGAGGAAACCCCAACGTACATTTTCTCTCCAGGTGATGGGTGGCTCTGAGTCCTTCCTACTGTGGCTGGACACTGTGGCTATAGAGCCGACTGCCACCGGGCCAGGCCACCAAGGACCCATAGCTTGCGGCTCCTCTGGGAGTGAGGATTTGAGAATCGATCCCGTCCACCGCTCTCAACCCACAGTCGGGAGGAGCTCGTTACACTCCGATGTGAGGCGTGCTCGCAGGGACACCCCGCTAAGTGTGCACGGGAACTTGCGGCCGTCCATTCAGCTGATGCAGGTGTGTCACACGCGCGCAAGGCAGTTTGTCTTCACCCCTGATCCGTGGGGACTGGTTTGAGTACAGATACGAATCAGCTCGCTGTTCAGTAGCCGGAGTAATACCCTCCAGACCTGAGAAGGACCGAATGGTGGCTGAGTCTCCCAAAGCTGACGAAGCGGAGGTGCAGGGAGAGGATTGGAAACTGAGGCAGGGACACAGGGATCAGGGACTCCCTGTGTTTCACTCTCCATCATACGACGCTGGGCTAGTGACTTAACCTGCATGGCCTCGGGCTTTATACCCATGCATGACGGGGATAGTAAGGGCATCCAGCCCAGGGACAAAGGAGTCAGTACAGGAAAGGAACGTGTTCAGGTACAGCCCATGGGAAGCATTCAGTCACCGCTGGATGGTATCTGGTTAGGATGGATTTGGTGGGCAGTGGTGTGGACTTCTGGGGGCTGCAAGTTCTACACCACAGCGGGCACAAGAACCTACAGGGGAGCGTGTTCCAAATGCAAAAACCTTCCTACATGTGTAACCAAAGCCCTGACACGAGGAATGGTAATTGCAATAAAAATGCTAACACAGTCGCAAAGACACCTTAAATTCCTAACACAGAAGGAAACACTGTGGTAAGTGTAAGACTTTACCTTAATACTAGGGAGGCAGCTTGATGGGAAGGGTGAGGAGGACTGACCCTCAAATCACAGGGACAAGGACCAAGATGGAGACCTGAACAGTAAATACCTCCAAAGCAGCTCCCATGGACACGGGGCAGCGAGGGGGACCACGGGGACAGGGCATGGCATGCCCAGCTGTGTGCCTCTGGGGCTCGCTGTGTTCACCTGTGCCCATGCACTTGGCATCCAGCTGGTTATTTGTTGGTGCAAAACACTGGTGTGCTGGGAGAAATCAAACGCGAGCTGATGGCACCTCGTGATGCACCGGCGTTGCTGCCATGCTCACCAGTCGGGTGTGGCATGATGTGGCAGAAAAGGCTGCATTTGTTGGAAAGGTGGATGGACTACGCACCTGTGCCACACGCAGATGCAGGGAGGCCCCGCAGCTGCCACCTTTCCCATGAGTGGTTGTGTCCTTCCCCTGGGATTGACAGGCTGCTACTCCACCAGAGCAAAGCAGACTTGCCACAGTTTTCTACCGATCCAACCCTTGATTGAGCAGATACTACACGGTCCAGCAGGGAACAAACAGACAAGGCCAGACCCTCATGGGGCTGAAGAGGCAGTTGGTAGAGACGGACAAATAAGGCAGGAAAGCAAGTTGAGGCTCCGCCTCCTTGTCCTTGTGTGTCTCACAAAGGACCACAGTGAAGAAGTATCACTATGACATTAACAAGTACAGACGCCTACACTGTGTGTCCAACATGGAAAAAGAAGTTTAG
>NW_007735427.1:43308-45903 GCF_000696425.1 Galeopterus variegatus | reverse complement strand
GAAATAATAGAGGGAGATCCTATGTACCCTTTACCCAGTTTCCACCAGTGGACACATCTTAAAAACTGTAGTGCACCCTCCCAACCAGAAAATGGACATTGATACAGTCAAAATATAGCTCATCCCATCGCTCCATCCTTCTACTGTCCGTCATCCCAAGGGTCCCTCATGTGATAGCCACACCCACTTCTCTGCCCTTGCCCTAATCCCCTGCAACTGCTCATCTGTTCTCCATTTCTGTCACTTTGCCATTTCAGGAACGTTGCATGGGATCTTTTGGAGTTGGCTGTTTCCATGCACAGGATGCTCTGGAGACTCATCAGGTGTCGTGAGTTCTGTGGCATGCTGCCTTCATTGCTGAGGAGTGCTCCGCGGATGGATGGAGCACAGCTTGTTTCACGGTTCACCTTTTGAAGAAAATCTCAGTTGCTTACAATTTTTGCCCATGAAGGATAAAACGGCCATAAGCATTTGTGTAGGGGTCTTCGTGTGAGCATACATTTTCATTTATCTGGGATAAATGCCCGGGAGTGAAATTGTTGGGTTGTATAGTAGCAGCAGGTTTTGTATGTTAAGAAACTTCTAAACTATTTTCCAGAGAGGCTGAATCATTTCATGCTCCCACCAGCAGTGTATAAATGACCTAGTTTCTCCACACCCTCACCAGCGCTGGGGTTGCCACTATTTTTATTTAGCCATTCTGGTAAGTGTGAAGTGATACCTCATTTTGGTCTTAATCTGTATTTCCCTAGTGGCTAATGATGTTGAATATATTTCTATGTGCTTATTTGCAATCTGTAGATCCTCTTCTGTGAATTATCTGTTTGCATCTCTTGCCCATTTTCTAGTTGAATTGTTTCATTTTTTTACTGTTGAGTTTTGAGAGTTCTTTATGTAATCTGCATACTGGTCTTTTGTAAGATAAGTGGCTTGCAAATATTTTCTCCCAGTGTGTAATTTTTTTGTTCATCCTCTTAAAAGGGTCTTTCACACAGCAAAAGTATTAAAATTTTTATGAAGTCGTGTAATTTTTTTGTTCATCCTCTTAAAAGGGTCTTTCACACAGCAAAAGTATTAAAATTTTGATGAAGTCCAATTTTTCAATTTTTCCTTTGATAGATTGTGTGTTTGGTGTCAAGACTAAGAACTCCTTTCCCAGCCCTAGATTCGAAGATTTTCTCTTCTGTGTTTTTACTCCCTAGAAGTTCACAGTTTTAGGTTTGACACTGAAGTCTGCAATCCATTTTGAGTTATATTTTACAAGGAGTGAGACTTAGGTCGTGGCTCATTTTTTGCCTTTTGATGTCCACGTGCTCTCGCATCATATATTGAAAGGCCATCTTTTCTCCCTTGAATTGCATTTACCCCTTTGTCAAAAATCAGTTGGGCATATCTGTGTGGATCCATGTGTGGGTTCTCTGTTCTGTTCCATTGATCTACGTGTCTATCCCTTTGCCAATACCACATTGTTGATTACTGTAACTACACAGTAAGTCTTGAAATTGGGTGAACTGATTCCTTCCACTTCATTCTTTTACAAATTGTTTTAGCCATTGATTACTTTGCCTTTTCATATAAATTTTAGAGCAATGTTGCCTATGTCTACAAAAAGTGTTGCTGGGGCTTTGATTTGAGTTATGTTAAACTTGTATATCAATTTGGAGATAACTGACATGTTTACCATGTTGACTCTTCCAATCCATGAACATGGTATGTTTCTCCATTTATTTAGATCTTCTTTGATTTCTTTCATTGGCATTGTGTAGTTTTCATCTTACAAGCCCTGCACATGTTTTGTTAGATTTACACCTAGGAATTTAATTTTTTAGCAATTGCAAATAGTATTGTATCTTTAATTTCAGTGTCCATGTATTCCTAATATATATAAGTATGATTGATGTTTGTATGTTTATCTTGCACCTGTCAACTTGCTGAACTCACTTACTGGTTTATGTTTATCTTGCACCTGTCAACTTGCTGAACTAGAAGTTTTTTTTATAGACTCCTAGGGATTTTCTTTGCAGATGACCATGTCATCTGTGAATAGGGACAGTTTTATTTCTTCCTTTCCAATACGTATGCATTTTATTTACTTCCTTTTCTTACTGCACAGGTTGGGACTTCCAACAGTATGTTAAATAAGAGCAGTGACAGCAGCGATCCTTGCCTCCTTCCCAGTCTTAGCATTCAGTCTTTCACCATCAAGTGTAGTGTTAGCTGTAGGTTTTTTGCAGATGCTTTTTATCAAGTTGAGGAAGTTCCTCTTATTCCTATTTTTCTGAGAGCTTTACTTTTTTTTTTTTTATCAAGAATGGCTGTTGAATGTTTTCAAATGCTTTTCATGCATCAATTAATAAATCACTTAATTTTTTCTACAGCCTTTTAATACAATGGATTATACTGATTAATTTTTGAATCTTTAACCAGCTTCGCATCCCTGGAATAGATCCTACGTGATCATAGTATATAATTCTTTCTATATATTAGTGCATTTTGGGCCGGCCCGTGGCTCAATCGGTAGAGTGCAGTGCTGATATATATTAGTGCATTTTATTTGCCAATATTTTGTTAAAGTTTTTTACATCTGTATTTATG
>NW_007735427.1:41851-42841 GCF_000696425.1 Galeopterus variegatus | reverse complement strand
ATATAATTCTTTCTATATATTAGTGCATTTTGGGCCGGCCCGTGGCTCAATCGGTAGAGTGCAGTGCTGATATATATTAGTGCATTTTATTTGCCAATATTTTGTTAAAGTTTTTTACATCTGTATTTATGAGAAGTATTGGTCTATAGTTTTCTGTTTCTTGTGCTGTCTCTATCTGGTTTTGGTATCAGGGTAATACTAGCTTTATAAAATGAATTGTCCTCTCCTATTCTGTTTTCTACAAGAGATTCTGTAGAATTAGTGTTAATTCCTATTTAAATGTTTAGTAGAATTCTCCAGTAAAACCATCTAAGCCTGGAGGTTTCCTTTTTTGGAGTTTTAAAATTATGAATTCAATTTCCTTAATACTTATTGATTATTCAAATAATCTATATCATATTGGGAGAATTGTGGGGTTTTTTTTTCTTTTAAGAAATTGGGTCATTTTTTCTAGCGTGACAAATTTATGTAGAGTTATTTATAGTATTCCCTTATCCTTTCAATGTCTGCAGGGTCTAAAGTGATATCCCGTTTCATTACTGATATTGGTAATTTTTGCTTTCTCTCTTTTTCTTTGTCAGTATTGCTAAAGATTTGTCCATTTTATTGATCTTTCCAAAGTACCACCCCTTTGCTTTACTGATTTTTCCAATTGCTTTTCTGTTTTCAATTTCGTTGATTTCTGTTCTTATCTTTATTATTTTCCTCAGTTTGTTTTGTTTTGTTTTTCTCTTCTTTTTTTCAGTTCTTCAGATGAGAAGTTAGACTATTGATTTTAGACTTTTCCTTTATTTTAACTGTATGCAGTTAGTGTTATAAATTTCTCTCCCAGCACTGCTTTAACGATATTCTACAAATTTTGATATGTTGTGTTTTCATTTTCAGTTCCATGTATTCTTTTCTCTCTCTCTCTCTCTCTCTCTCTTGAGATTTCCTCTTTGGCTCATTTGTGTTTTTTTAGTTTACGAGTTTTGGGAGATTTTTTCCTGT
>NW_007735427.1:35763-41497 GCF_000696425.1 Galeopterus variegatus | reverse complement strand
ATGTTGTGTTTTCATTTTCAGTTCCATGTATTCTTTTCTCTCTCTCTCTCTCTCTCTCTCTCTCTCTCTCTCTCTCTCTCTTGAGATTTCCTCTTTGGCTCATTTGTGTTTTTTTAGTTTACAAGTTTTGGGAGATTTTTTCCTGTTTTGTTTCTATTATTGATTTCTGGTTTGATTGCATTGTGACTGGAGAACACACTCTACATACTTTTCTTTGTTTTGAATTTGTTGAGGTTTGTTTTATCACCCAGGCTGTGGTCTGTCTTGATATATGTTCTGTTGGCACTTAAAAAAAAAATGTATTCTGCTGTTCTTCGGTGGACTGTAGTGACAATGTGGATAGACCTTATTTGTTGATGGTGTTTTGAGTACTTTATTTTTGATTATCTTTTACTTATTCTATTTATTGTTGAGAGGAGAATTTGAAGTCTCCAACTATGATTGTGGATTGGCCTGTTTCTCCTTTCAATTCTATTAGTGTTTGCATCACATATTTTGCAGCTCTGTTGCTTGGTGCATACACATTTAGGATTGCTATCAATTTTATTGGGTTGACCCTTTTACCACTGTATAATGTCCTCTCTCTTATTCTGGTAATTTACTTGCTCCGAAATCTACTTTATCTGATATTGACGTAGCCACTTCTGCTTTCCCTTGATTAATGTTTCCATGATATATCTTTTTTTATCCTTTTGCTTTTTATATGTCTATACCATTATATTTGAAGTGCATTTCTTGGAGACAGTATATAGTTGGGTGATGTTTTTTCTTCCAAGCTGCCAGTTTCTGTCTTTTAATTGGTATATTTAGACTATTTACATTTAATGTAATTATTGATATGTTAGAACTTAAGTCTGCCATTTTTTAAAATTTGTTCTGTTTTCTTTTTCCTGTCCTCTTGTGGGTTACTTGAACATTTTCTGAATTCCATTTTTATTTTGTTTTGATCACCAGAGTGACATAAATTTAGGGTGCAAATATGTGTCAGATTTGGCTTGTGTTTACATATTCTCACAGGTCGGTTTTTCTCTGCACTCTGCTCAGCACCAAAGCACCTCTCCTTAAAGTCCCCTGGGCATGGCGTGGTGGTCCATTTGGGGGTAGGGTTCTCAGGCCAATGTGGAGAGGGTGTCTTATTAGATTATCCATCTTGGGAGGTCTCCACACCACATAGACTACCTAAGCTGCAGCAGGGCAGGTTTGCCTGGGTCTTCAAATGACCCTGGGGCACTAGCAGCTTACCTATTTTGACTTTTTAAAATCTGGAACCCATTTTTCTTTATATTTTAGCCTGTTGGTTTCTTACCATCTTGTTTGCTCTGCATTGTTTTTGAGAAGATCTAAAAATATTTTTTCCTGCATTTTTGTTTGTTTTCATCAGGAATGTTGTTTGAGTAACCTAGTTTGCCATGTTCCTGAAAGTAAAAGTTTTAAATCTTTTTTAAAGGACCTTCTAGATTGAGTTATTTTTGTTGCAAGTAGAGAGCTTCATTGAAGTTACTTCAAGAAGTGGGGTGTCTTTGCTTGGCTTCCCCCTCAAAGTAGAGTCTGAGACAAAGTTTTAATATAGATAGTTTATTCTGTAAAGTTCCCAGGGAACAAAGGACTAGGGGGACTGGGCAAATGAAAGAGGCAAGGAAGGAAAGCTGATCCAAGGGTGCATCACCAGCCTGGTCACCATGGTGGGCAGTGGGGGCTCAGACATGCTGAGGACCCTCTGAGCAGCCATGGAGGATCAGCTCAGAATCACCCCTTTCTCTAGGACACACAAGAGGGAAATGTATCTTTCTGCTCCTGTCCCACAGGTCAAGAGATGTCCCAGGATATTTAAACCCCTTGAACTATCACTCATGGGCATGTCACAGAATGGATGTGATGTCCAATGACATGTGTCCAGGAGGCCCTGGACAGAGAATGAGTAAGTATCTGATGCCCAAATGAAGTACGGCCAGGACACAGCTGCACACAGCTCATCCCTCAGTAGTAACTGGAGCACAGAGGTGGGTCAAGAGGATGTAACAGAGGCCCTAAAAGATGTCTGAAAGCTGCACACTGTGGAGCGAATGTTCTAGGAGAGGCCATCTGGGGTTGGGTGACCCCTCTCTCCACCTGCCGCTGGGCGGTGTGGTCACCTCCGCTTCCCTGCGTGGCTCGTGTGCCGGTGGCCCTGTCTGTCTCCGTCTCCTCCCGTGTGCTGTTCCTTCCTCTCCCGCTTGCTCAGGCTCACGTGCTGCTGCCTCCCCCACCCCTGCGCTGACTCCAGACCCGCATCCTTCTGGCTTCAGCCCCCACAGCCCATGAGATCAGCTCTGTGTTTCCCAATCCCTGAGAGGACTCTGCCTGGCCCAGCTCATCTTTTTGATCCAGGACACCCATGCCACGGCCCTTGGCAGCTTCCCGGTTGGCTGCCATTGGGTCCAGCATCCCCTGCTCCAATCAGCCGAGGGGGAGGGACAGGGACGGCCGTGCAGAGATAGGGCTGTTTACACAGAGGAGCCGGGGGCAGGGAAACACTGTCAGCACAAAGGACATAAAAATGAAGGCAGGAGCTCTGGGTTTGTTTTTTATTAATTTTTAGAACTCTCCAAAATGGACAGTGGGAGGAAGCGGGTCTGCGGGGTCAGCAGAACCGTCCAACAAACAGAATGTGCAACTTTTCCCAACTTGATCGTTTTGCTTTTTTTTTTTTTTAATCTGTGAATCATTGGGTCAATTCCAACATGATAAAGAACCACATTTGTTCATCTTGGCATCAAAGTGACGTGTTTTCAAAATGTGGACAAAACTAGAGAAGCCACAAGTTTTAGAGAAGTGAGACTGAGAGATAAAGGAGTGACTTACTGCTTCGTAGAGTCTGTTTAAAAAAAATAAAAACGCGAACGAGCAAAAGCAATCCTGTGTGTGCCAAGTCACACGCGACCCCGCCGCTGCTGGAAGGAGGGTGCGTCCTCTGATCTGGACACAGGCAGACGTGAGTTTCTAGACCAGCACGTGGGCGCCGTGTCCAGAGCCGTGTGTCCCATCTCTCCCGAAAGAGGTACGGGTGTCACCGTGGGAATGTCACCCGTCACACAGGAAGAACACAGGCTCAGGCTTCGGGGCCTTGTTTTCAGTGTCCGTCAGAAACGAGAGCCCTCGCCTGTCAGTCCAGCGGCCTGAGCTGCAGAACCTGAGCTGAGGCGTCCCAGTCCGGGGAGCGGAGGCTGGACTGGGCTCCCCACTGTCTGGACCTTCTCGTCTCTGGACATCTCAAGGGTTGCCCCTCAACAAAGTGCCCCGCAAGGACAGTCAACATCTGGGTCGCCCAGTGAAGCTCGTTGATGACCCCATTTGCCTTCCCCAGGAGCCCTGCGGGTTGCATTTATTTTCCATGATCCCTTCCTTATAGATGGAAAAATGGAGGAAAAAACGGGGTATTTGTTGTCGATTCGATTGCTGTTTTGCTGTGCTGTGTTTCGTCAAATCAGAAAACCATCTCTTCATGTTTTCTGCTTCCAGCTGTGGGAACAAGATGTCCAGTGGCTTTCCCCAAGCCTGGGCAGGTGTGAGGGTGACCCCCACCTGCATTTCCAGAATGTTCCACCTGGCAGCAATTTCTCTTTTCCTCAGGGTCGTTGTAAAGGTCACTATTTGCACGTGGGTTATTCACTCTCCCTCACAGAATTCTGCAAGCGTGACCATTTCTAGCAAACAGCGGTGTGATGTCTTCGGTGAACGTTTTGAGCACGCTGTCAGTTAGAACTTTTGGGTCGTAAACACAGGAAATCCAGCTCAAACGGACATTAGCGACAGGAGCACGTTCTCACCTCAGTGGAGAGGCCACAGGTTCACAGGCCTTCAGGAGAAGTCTGATCCAGCCTCTCAGTGACTGAGAGGGACAAGAGTCCTCGGGTGTCCTGCTCTCCTCTGCATCACTGCTGACTCCACAGCTGTCCCCACAGCTCTGAGAGGGATGCCCTGGCTCAAGCCCTGCCTCCCTGCCCTGACAAAGGGAGTCGTCCCCAGCTAGAGTCCCGATGTTCACTCTGAGTGGATCCCCTTCTTGTCCCTTCCCTTCCCCACTCCCACCCCCCAGGTGATAGGGCCATGGGGGCTGCCTTGGAAGTCCCCATTCACTGTCCAGGAAGCCACTTGCTGTAGACCCTCTTAGAAGCTCAAGGCTTTGAGCCCCGCGAGATCAGGTGGCCTCAGGAGGAGGTCGCATCCCGCATGCAGCTCGCCCTGTGCAGCTGGAGAAGGTTCTGCTCAGATTCCTGAGCCGCATCTCAGCGGCACATCTGGGCAGCCTGCTGTTTCCAGCCCCTAGGCCTGCAGACCCCATCCTGAGACTCGGTCCCCCTGCCAGGCTTCCCACCCAGGCAGCTCAGCCACCTGCCAGTGCAAGTCCCACCAACACTGCCAGCACCCACGGCACCCCATGCTCCTCCCAGCCCCCATGCGTCTGCTGTCCCCTGCTGTCCCTGTCTCTCTCTATGGTTGCCTACTGTGCCCTCCAGGTGCTGCAGAGTCCTCTCCACTCTCCTTTGGCTCACAGAGCTCTGTATCCCGCCCCTCTACTTCCCTGAGGCCACCCACCCTCCTGCACCCCACATACCTCAGCCTGGGGCTCCACAGCCCCTGCTGACCACACACACGAGGTGCTGCCTCCTCCTCAACTCGGGCCACCTGCCCTGCCCTCTGCCCTCTGGCCATCCTGCAGGCTCTCCCAGGTCTCTCTGCACCAGCCCCTCTTCCTCCACACATCCTGCCATGCAGGCGCCCATTCCACAGTGTCTCTTGCTCCATAGCCACTGCCTGGAAACCTCACCCAGGCTCACCGCACACAACCCCTCCCCGCTTCCTGCAGGTCTTTCACCCACATGCCACATCCGCGACTCCAAACACGGACTGGACATCGCATCTCGGCCCAGTGCCTCCAGCGCAGCATGCCCTAACCTGAGCTCGTAGCTCCTGGAGGCTGTGGGTCACCTCCCAGCCCACAGCAGAAGCGTCAGCTCTACCCCGCACCCTGAGGAGCATCACCACCAACTATCTCATCTGCACGTCTGTCACAAACCACGGCCTCCTCTGCAGCCCTCCTCTGGCCTTCTGTCCCCTCCTATCTATGCAGAGCAGAGCCTCTGACTACTCTGCCTGCCCTGCTGCGTGGAGCCCGGGTGAGATGGGAGGTCCTCCCATGGCTCCTGCTGCCTCCGGCAAGATGAGCTGGGACCCAAGACAGTCCACACATTGCGCACCCCTGTCCTGGACACAAGGCCTGGACCTTTCCTGAGCACAGCTCTCAGCCTTGAAATTGGCCAGGCCCCTCCAGGAAGGCCTGAGAGAACCAGACGCTCCTCCCGGCAGAGCATGACACACCTCCTCAGGCTCTCTGCTGCTCCACTCCCCATGTAGACCAGGCCCCGCACATGCCCAGCACCCAGGAGGCTCTGGGAAGCTTTGCTGGGCCCTCCCACTGGAGGCGGGGCTGCAGGAGAGAGGCGGCTGCCTCCTCTCTCCCCATCGCAGCACCAAGGCCGGGGCATACTGGGCTCAGCTAGGCTCCTGCTAACCGCACGCTCGCTGTTTCAAAAGAGATTGAAGAACATTTGGGAGCTGGGGTACGTGCAGAGAAAACATTTTCCTTGAGTCTCCTTACTGAGTAGGCAGGGACCAGCCCATGTGAAGGGCAGCTGAGCAGGGTCTGGTGGCCTGGTCCTTGGCGACGTCAGGGAGGCCGGGCCCCCCCCGCCCC